>NW_024087369.1:0-188254 GCF_009730915.1 Dioscorea cayenensis subsp. rotundata
CTTTTTTGGGGCCTCCATGATATATGTATATATATATATATATATAATTTTCTTTTTTTCTTCGGTTTTGGGCGTCCGAAATTTGCCAGAGCGTTCATACCCCGAAGAATTGGAAAGTGATGGCTCTAATCTTGTGGGGATTACCAATTCTACGGAACAAGCCCAAGGTTTTAATCTCTCTCTAATTGTTTATTGAAGATCGAGATTGTGTATATTCTCTTTTGTAGGTTCAAAAGAATATGCGAGATGTAATTTTACGCTTTTGTGCAGGCGAGATGATCAACAACATCAAAGTCCCTCAACTATCACAACTACGAGCGTCATCAACAAAGTGGAAGGGTCAAAATTACTCTTTCAGCACTTTCGGCGTTGATTTGAGACAATCTGGGAGCCTTTCATAGAGAAGATGGATTCGATGTCCATCCTATGCTAAAAGAAGCCACTCGGAGGATCCTAGTGTTCAGCTTGCATCCAGTAGTCCAACAGAAGCCCAGAAGCATCGCACCGCGAAGATCTTTGGCACTTATGAGCATCTTAACTGTTCTCACAGAATTGTTGGACCAATGACATATATCGAGACAAAGTGAGTATCGGAAACTTCTTTGAAAGGGAATGTCAACCAATTGAACTTCTCACGAGAGTTCAGGCCTGATGAAGGCCTTGGGTGAAAAGATGGCGATTCAAGCGGACCTATTTAAAGCTTCCGAACCTACACAAGCGAATCTTCAAGTTGCATTGGATGAAGAGAACTTAGATACTCCTCTTGTGGCCATTTTCACTAAGTAAGCTTGATGGAGTTGGAGGAAGCAAAAGAATCATTGTTAAAATTTGTTGGGCATTAAGAGGCCTCTCTCTCTTTCTTTGCTTTCCTAGTTTGTTTTCTTCGTTTTGCTTTTCTAGTTTGTTTTGTACTTTTACGCAATTTGATTTCACATGCTCGATCATGAACTGTTTGATTTATGAGTAAAGACTTCAGCTTTTTAATAGAATACTTGGAGAATTTAAAATCCATGATTGATCTTGTTTTGTTTTATTTTTCTTCTTTCTTTTATATTTGTTTATTATATATATTCATTTTGAGTGTTGTACCTTATATTTGTCAATATTTTTAGCCACATTTGGAATAATTTTATAAGCCATTCATCCCACTTGATAGCACCATGGGCAAGCGAGGGAATTAGACAAACAAGGTCTTTGAACTCAACTTTTTATGATAATCAAATGAGCTCAAATTCCAATCTTCACCATTCATTTTTAGAGATAAGGACCTTATAAATTACTATAAAAATTTTTCACCAAAAATTGAATATGATTTGATATGGTGATACTTGACTTGATGATGAGGTGATTGGGCATGAATTTAGGCAGATTTTGACTCTAAATTGCAAATTTTTATGATAGTCCTATATGAACTTAGAAATTTAATACGTCACCATTCATATTGAAGACCAGAACACCTTGATCATGTAGATTCAAAAGGTTTGAGAATTATTTTGACTCTCGATCTTAAGCTAGAATTTGAATATAGTGTAATGAATTTCATGCTTGATTGTGTGATTTTATTTTGATAATTGATGGACTTGAGGGCTCAATCATAACCCGTTTACATTGAGCATTATCAAAGCTAGAGTTTTCATAAAAATTTCAGACCGATCCGAAATTTTTGGCATAGTCAATTAATACATTGATCAACATTGAATGTAGAAGCGGTGTCCCTCCATCATGACCCACGGTTCTCTCTCTTCAATAAATCATGTAATCTTCAAATCAAATTTCAACCGTTCAGATTGAAGACAAACATATATTTATTATTTGAAAGAAATTTCAAGGCAATCAAAGATAATTTGGTCACCCGATGAAGACCTTGATTGGAGCAATACCATCAAAACTTTTAGTTTTCATGCATGGGGATGGTTTTTTGTTTTTGTTTTAAAATCACGAGGGATCAATATATTTGACTCGGGAAGCACGCTTAAGCTGTGCATGACCCGGTCTACATGGGCGGACGTTAGTTCATAGACAAACACGTGTCTCTTTATTTTATTAGAGCGAGTTGTAGTACAAAAGTGAGTTTAATACCGAAAATGCATAAAAATAAATGTTTTGCCTCGAGAAGTACATTTAATTGTAGATGACTAGTCAACCCTTATGAGGGACCAAACATTCTGTCATAGGCAAAACATTTTTACATTAGACATAATACTTCTTCAAGAAAGCGACCGTTGATGGGTGGCATCGATAAAGTTGATGTCGCCTCCTCTGTGAGCGATCTCCACCACATAAGGGCCTTCCCAATTTGCTTTGAATTTGCCCCGACCTTTTTGTTGGTGATGATGGGTCTTCTGAGGACAAGGACCATCTCTCCTTTGGTAAAAAGTCGAGAAAATGAGCCATCTTGTTGTATGCTTGAGACATTTGTGCTTTGTAAACTTGAGATTTTTGTTGCACCCTAATCTTTTTCATCAAAGAGGTCCAACTCATCAAAGCGGAGCCGAACATTATCTTCATTAGAAATTTCATTTTGCAATGCCATTCTCGGGGAGGGTATCGGATTTCGAGAGAGAGTAAGACCGCTTGAGTTCAAATACCAAAAGAATATAGGCGTGCAGTAGTCGAGTCCTATAGGTAGTGCGATATGCCCATAGCATCTTGAGTCTTTCATGCCAATCTCTTTTGTTTTTGGACACTTTGCTTTCTTCAACGACTGAGAGGGTTTTGTTGAATGCTTACTGCCATCCATTTTGCTCTAGCGTTATAGATGGAGCTATATCTCCAATCTATTTTATGATCTTTTGCTCGAAATCTCGACCTTGAAGCTTCTGAAAGCGAGGCCGTTGTCTGAAATAATTCTTCTTGGAGTCCCAAATCTATATAAGATGTTTTCCCTGAAGAATTTGAGGATATTCTCAGTCTTGACTTCTCTAAGTGGGATTGCTTACCTTGCCCCATCTGAAAATAATGCATTGCGACCCAATATGAATCGATGTCCCAAAGATGATGGTGGTTCGAATGACCCGATTGCATCATTTCCCCATATCTCAAAAAGGCCATGAGGAGGTACTGGGGTGTAAAGGATTTGGATGTTGATGAATAAAATCTCCATGTATCGACATAGATGACATTTTCTAGCATAATTAATGCAATCTCCAACCATGGTTGTCCGATTAATATCCCAGCGCTTGATCTTGAGTAGCATCTTGGGTCGGGATGAGTCGCGCACCACATATCCCGGAATGCACATCATGCATAACTTCTTGGGTTTCTTCATATGAGAGGCACCACAGAGGCGATTGATCATAGGACCTGCGATATAATATATCATTTATGAGGGTGAATCTTAGGGGCTCTTCGCTGTCTCGAAGACCTTTTGATTTATCCTCGGGGAGTTTATCATATTTCAAATATTCCATGAGCAGTTGTCTCAATCTTCTTTTTGGCATTTCGAGGTGAAGACTTCCGCATTGCCCTGACACTTTCCTCTTCGACTTCGTCGGGGATCGTACTAATGGGTCTTCTATTTTTATGGTTATATGGATTTTCTTCATAATTTGGATTCGCCCGATTCCTTTGCTACTTTCGCAAAGAATCGAGCTTCTCCATTTTTTTGATCTTGAAACCCTCCTCAATGGCACTTGGGGGATTTTTCTTCATCAGATTTTTGACTTTCTTATAATATTTAAAGTTCGGGGTTTGTATATCTTGTAGTCTCCTTTGACTTGCTTGATAATGAGTTGTGAGTCTCCAAATATGTGTATGTCTTGGATTCCCATTTTTGATTACCGACTCCAAACTGACTATGAGGGGCATCATATTCTTCCTCATTGTTTGTACATGGTTACTGTGAGGGAGAGGGCATGTCGAGGGATCCCCTTCCGGGTGTAACTATCCGAGTCCTATTCCGGCTTTTGATTTGTGGCACTTGGGACATGAGTGCGGTTTTTATAGATGACACTCCATCAAAGTATAGTCGCTACCTTGCTTCTTCCACTATTAATGTCTCTTCATCAGGGAGTTCAAGATTAAGTGGTGAATCACCGAGGGAGAGGATGTCTTTGCTAGAATACAGTCGGTACTCTGCCCTTTAATTGCCTATCCGTGGAGTATATGTTATATCAAATTCCATCGGAATCAATGCCCATTTTGCTAGTCTTCCGTAAGCAACGGCCTCATCATAAAGGTATTTGAGTGGATCTATTTTCGATATGAGTATTAGTTTGTCGCTGCTGCAAGTAGTGTCTCAACTTCTTGACTGCAAACACCAAAGCTAGGCAATGCTTTTCAATTGGCGTATATTTACTCTCAGCTCCTACCAACATCACCGCTAAGGTAATATAACACATTTTCTTTGCCTTCTTCATTATTACGAGCTAACATAGCCCCCAAAGATCCTTCCAATGCGGTCATATATAAGATCGGAGACTTTTCCATGAATCGGGGCTGCCCGAGCCTTTGGTGGATTCAACAAGTACTGTTTAATGTCATCGAAAGCACTCTGACATTCATCATCCCATTTGAAAGTAGCATTTTTCTTGACCAATTTAGATAAGGGCTTGCATCTTTCAGAGAGGTTGGAAATAAATCTCCTGATATATGCTAAAGCGACCTTGGAAGGAGCGCAACTTCTTCAATGTCCGAGGAGGTGGCATTTTCGGGATGGCCTTTATCTTGGAGGGATCTATCTCTATTCCCCGCTGCCTCACGATGAAACCTAGGAATTTTTCAGAGGACTCCAAAAAGCACACTTCATGGGATTCATTTTCAACTTGTATTGTTTGAGGCGTGTAAAGACTGCCCTCAAATCATCAAGATGCTTGTCTTTGGAATTTGTTTTAACCACAAGATCGTCTACGTAGCATTCGACAACTTTGTGAATTAAATCATCAAATATTCTGGTCATAGCTCTTTGATATGTCACTCCTGCATTCTTCAATCCGAACGGCATTACCCTATAGCAATAGATGCCCATGGGTGTTCGAAAAGCAGTATTCTTTTGATCCTCTGGATGCATTTTAATTTGATTGTATCCAGAATATCCATCCATAAAGGAGAACATCTCGTACCCTGAGATGTTGTCGATCATGAGCTCCATAACTGGGAGGGGAAAATCATCCTTAGGATACGCCTTAATCAGGTCCCTGAAGTCTACACATATCCGTATTTGCCCATTCTTCTTTTTCACAGGGACTATGCTAGCTATCCAATCAGGGTATGTTTCTTCTCTGATAAAATTTGCTTCAATCAGCTTCTTGGTCTCTTCTATCACCTTTTCTTCTAGGTTAAACTTCATTTTTCTTTGTGCCTGTTTGACTGAAGTAGCATTAGGATCAATGGCCAGTCTGTGAACAACCACCTCATCATCCAATCCTGGCATTTCATTATACTTCCAAGCAAAGCTGTCAACATGCTCTTTCAAGAGAGCCTTGAATGATGATTTTTCTTCTTCTGATAGTTGTGCACTTAGGAAAGTCGGCCTTGGGTCATCATTGCTTCCCAAGTCGATTTCAACCAACTCATCAATTGTTTCTTGCCCCCCGTCTTCTAGTTCGAGTGGTGCATTCTTTATCTTTATTTCCTCTTCTTCCTCCTACCATGTTACCATGTAACATGAGTGCTTGGAAAACTCAGAATAGCCTATCCCTTTCTTGTCCATCTGTGTAGGATGCCACAATCTACGAAAGCCCTGATGTGACTTCCTCGACCACTTTATTTTGCTTCCAAATCTCTCGACTATCATCCTGAGCTTGTTGGGGTAATTGCTTGGGAAGTTTATGGGTTGAGCTTCATCATCTTCTATTTCTTCAATATTTATGATATCATCATTCAAGATCTTTTTGCTTTTGTCTTTATAAAAGAAAATACTTCTTTCCTTTTCATGTCGAGCTGGCACATGAAATGTCTTTAGATGCTCAACTGTATTTACATTCAAGTCATACAGGGATTTGTATAGCCCATCCGGAATCCTCGTAATGTATAATGCATTTTCTTCAGTAGATCTTTCAATTTGACCCTTACTTTGGTGTATATCTGCATCGCTCTCATCTTCTGATGACTCAGTGTCACTACAAAAGTGAGGTGGGACTGGTTCTCTTTTCTGGAGCACATGAGTAGTTTTAGCTGTCTTGATCAAAGACACTTCTTCTGGGCACGGCAATTTGCCCCCTTTGGTTGACTTGGATGCGTTAAGATAATACCTCGCATCCTCATAGTGTATTTCATGGATGCCAAAGGGTTATATTTCTCCATCAATTCTGAACTTTTTCCCATCCACCAAATACTTTGCGCATTGATGCAGTGTTGAAGGAACCAACTGGTTTTCGTGAATCCATGGCCTTCCTAAGAGGGCTTTATAGGAAGCATCAGCATCAATTACATGGAATTTCACGTTAGATGATATTTTTCCAAATTTGAGGGGAAGAGTGATCGATCCCAATGCCTTTTGGCTGTGTTGATTGAATCCCTGGATAATGATCTTCTCCAAAGATAAGTGGCATACTTCAAGAGCCAATGCTCGAAGAGTGTTGAGGGTCATTAAATTCAAAGAAAACCCTGGATCAATCAAAACCTGGTTGATCTTTACCCCATCACAAAATCCTGTCACATATAGTGGTCTGTTGTGTGCCGTAGTCCCAAGTAATAGGTCCTCATTTGTGAAGGACACTGAAGATGTATGAGATGCATATAGGGCTTCTTTTATGTTGACTTCGGCGAAGTATGCTTGATACTCCTCAGGATTTTGTAGGGCATGTATTAAAGACCCCCTGACTTCAGCTGACATCATCAATGCATCATACATACTGAGGAGTGCTAGGACTTTCTTCAAGTGTGCCAAATGTTGTAGTTTGGCTTTCTCAAGGGTTTCTTGGGGGAGACATTCTCTTCTTCAATCATTTTCCCTTTATCTCGATTATTTGAACTAGGAACCTGTCTTGGCTGAAGAGTCTTCCCAGTTCTAAGCTGCATCTGATGTACATGTGGTGGTGCTTCATCTTCCTCCTCAGGGAAGTTTAGCTCATCTTCTGAATCATCATGAGCATCTATAGCATAACATTCGCCTTTTTCTTCAAAGTAATCCTCAGTGAGTGTCAAATTTCCCAGAGAAACCTGTTCGTACAACCATTTTTGGAAAGCGTGACATTCTTCTATGGTGTGTCCTGGAAGCCGATGATATTGGCAATAATTTGGATGACTATCAAGATGCATCAGGCGCCGCCTTTTGGTTTTAGGCAAATCCAATCCATTTTCTATAGCTTGATCAAAAAGCTCTTTTCTTTTATCTTTTCTAATAAATCTTTGGAGGATATGTCCCAGATTCATCCCACTCAGTATCTTCAATATGTAACTACCATAGCCTATTAGCTGACTTCTCTGTCACCCTTTGAATGAAAGCAGGGATGTCTTCAGCAGGCATGACTTTTTTCAAGACCTTATATTTTGGGGTCTTCGGGGTGTAGTATGGTTCTTTAGACTTTACTTGTGGATAGGGCTCCAAGAGCTTGGCGTTTGTCTTCTTTACTCTCTCCCTGAATGCTATCTTCTTCCTCTGCTTCTTACTGACATAGGGCCGGCCATAACGATCATATGACTCTTCTGGCTCAGAGAAGCTGTCATATTCATCATCATCTTCTGGGTTATATAAAGGTTCCCCTCCTGAAATAACCCTACAAGTCTCCACTTGCACATCTTCTTCATTTTCAATTTTCTCAGTTAATTCCTTGAGTAACTCCTCGACTTCTTCAGGAAAATAATCTCTGAGGGTAATCAGAACCCTTTCCTTCTGTTCATACTCTTCAAGGGTCTCTATATACGCCTCAATAATGGATTTCTTGTGCTTTGATTGTTCGCGCTTTTGCTTTCTTTTCTTGTTTTCTTCTTTTACTGTTTTGTCTGGTAACCTTTATGAGGTTGCTGAGAGCGTTTCCAAATGATCCCTGGCAATTCAGCTAACTTCTTCAACATCCTCATTGATCTTTTGGATATAAATACTTCCCATAACTCTTCTGGAACAGCACAAGGTTTGTCATCCTCTGTTGATGTAAATATCACTTTGTTACCAACCACTGTGACTTCCCTTTGGGATGACCCTTCTGGGCTTAGGGCAGTCACGTAGCGTATATGTTCAGCTGTTTGCTCGAACAAAACATTCTTTGAGAGTGTGATTTTGCCCTCTTGGTATTGTCGATCGACCCAGTCCTTGAAAACATAACAATCTTCTATTATATGTCCCAACACCCTATGATATGGACAATAATTGGGATGATCTGTCTTGCTTTGCTCTTCAGGTCTTTTGTATTCAGGGAGATGCAGACCCTCTCTCACAACATCTTTGAAGATTTTATGTACTTTATCTCTTCTGAAGGAATACTTCTTATTCATCCTATCCTTCAAGGAATGAAGAGGTTTTGACTCATTGTTAGTAGCACCTAAGCTAGGTACCTTAGCTTGTTCCGGTTTATGGGACTCTGCTACGCCTTTCCCCTTCTCAATATTGAAGGTAGTAGCAGTGTACTTGACGCCTTCTATTTTCTTGGATTTGTCTTTGTCACTCCTTGAAGTGGTTTTTAAATTGGACAACACCTTCAAGTTGGTCCTTTCCAATTTTTTAGCTTGTGAGATTAAGCCTTGGAATGTAGTGATGCTAGATGTACTCAAGAAAGGTGACATCCAACTATCAATGTTCCCCAGCAATAAACCCACTGCCTGCTGCTGATCGAGTGGTTGTTCACATTTAATGCTCAAGTTCCTCCACCTCATGATGTAATCGACCACTTTTTCATCTTTTGTTTTGGCGAGTGGCTACGAGGTCGAAGAATTGTGATTTTGTCACTTATGCCCCCAAACCGTACTCGAAAAGGCATCTTTCATTTGCTCGCCATGTTTGGATTGACTCGGGAGTTGCGATTTGCATACCATTCAAATGCTACTCCTACAAGACTTGCAGAGAACTGTCTGAGGAGGAGTGATGGCTTCGCACTTGTATCTCCACAAGCAGTGACAAAATGAGCCAAGTCGTTTGGTCGGGATTACCAATCCCATAGAATTGCTTGCATCTAGATCATTATATCCCTTGGGGTAGGGACACCGTGTTGTGGTAGCTGGGATAGGGCTTGTCTCCATCCGCCTCTTGTCTCAATTCCTTTGGCTTGATTTAATTCAGAGAACTACCATTCGTCAGTATCTCTTCCCGAGTCATTACAATCGATTGTTCCCTGAGCAGGGAGCATAAGAAGTTCCCCCATGTTCTGCTGGCCTGAAGGTTTCCTTTGGATGTGGTGTTGGACTTCTCGACCTCTGCACATTCTCTATAGGAAAACGCGGGGGTTACCCCTTGCTCAACTGGCCTCAGGGCTTCTCTCGGCTGTCGGGGTTGGACTCCTCGATCTTCCTGGTTGTTCAGGTTGACTTTCCATGAGGATTTTAATTTGCTTCTGCATTTGTAACATTGACCCCATCAACAATGCCATGTTGTCATTGAGTCTTTGATATTCAGTATCACGGTGTCCCTTTTGAGGAATAAAGACAGGTTCATCCTCTTCATCTTCATTTAGTTGCTGTACTTCTTTGTGTTTCCTTTGGTACATGGAGCGGTGGAAGGCTAGTCCCTATTCCTTGCTCCTCATGTGGTGCCACATGACTGGAACATTTTTCTCCATTCAGGGAATCTGCTGCTCTTCTACGGGATCTTGTAACAAGTCCCGGTTGTTCTTGTTCAGGTGCAGGATCTCTTTTTGGTTCAGTAACCATCCGACAAGTGTGTACTTCCAATCCGCATCAGACATTTCTTCATCTTTCATTTCCCTCCTCCATTGAAATTTAGACCTGTTAACCTTTGGTTGATTTCTTGTAGGAGCTAAGCGATCAAACACTGTCTTCTGCGCTGTTGAAATCAATTGCTTCTTCTTTTGATAGAATTCTTTTGGTCTTATCTTCTCTAACTGCAGTTTCCTTGATGCTGTGTAAGTCTTGTAGAGATTCTGACCAAATGAGTTCTTGTGATAGGACTTTGGAGGTCGACCAACCTTGTTTTCACTCAGTTGGGGGCCCAAGTCTGCAGTGGTTGCGTTCTTCTTCACCAGGTTAAGAGGTTCAAATGAGTTGTTGAAGGTACTCATTTGATCATTCTTGTACCCTTGGAATGACACAAAATCCAACTTTTGTCTTGGAATTTTGACTTTCCTTCGTGTGAGACCTGAAAACACACTTTTCTTCTTTGGTGTGTCTTCATCAGATGAGTGGAAAATTCCACTTTCCCGCCCCTTTGCTGTAATGGTGAAAGCGGGTTCATCATCATCATCATCATCATTCATTACCCTTTTGGGGTGAGATAGCCTTCTGAATGCAGATACTCTTGGTGCTCCCCTGACAGCAGCATCCTCACCAGTTGCAGGAGCAATCACATTGGGGCGACGACCTTTGGATGGAAGCCGCGGGACTGTCAGGTTCTCCTTCGAAGGTGCGGGTCTCCTTATAAATTGCACCGACTCAGATATGGTGCCAAAGGTCAGCTCAGCTCCTGCAGCTCCAGTGTTGAATGTGCAGTTGGGCAGTTGCACCTCAGTTCCTTCGCCAAGGAAAATTGTGAGTTTTGGACTTCCAGCTTTGGATTCTGTTTTGAGTGCCATTTGTTCTTTGTTTCCTGCAAAACAAAAAGAAACATAATTAGATTTCTTTCATAGGATGTAGGAACAACGCCTTTACTTCTACTTTTGCCTCAAAGATGGGAGGAGAAATGCTTGGTCCCACCGGGTGTGCCAGAATTTGTGCTTCGATATACTGTCTGGTGTCTTTTTCATGATGCCAGACGCATATTTTCGATCCCACAAATTCTAATATTTTTTTATCTCTTTTGTGATGAGATTTTGTTCTTTTGAAATTTATATATATATATATATACATTTTTTTGCATCTCTTTTGTGATGAGATTTGGTTCTTTTGAAATTTTATTTTATTTTATTTTATTATTATTATTTTTTTATACATATTTTTTTATATCATGCATATGTGCACGACTCCTATATGCATGCATGCTACAACATAAAAAAAAATTATTTTTAGTCCTATGCATGTTGCATTATTTCTATTTCATGTATGCATACATGGTGGGCCCCACATCTTTTGCAATCAACCAGCTAGATTGATTAAGAATTTTTAGATGGTAAAGGGATATTAGCCATTTTACATCATGTAACTTGAATATAAATTATCTACAACATCAAATAGAAGACATTGTTGAACATGGATGTATCAGGAGCACATATTTGTTGCATATCATTTGCATGCACATGACATGGATATAAATGGTGAGCTCCTGAAGAAATCTGCACCATTCTCAACATCATCAGTCACCACGCTTCCGTTTTGTGCCATTAATATTCTGTACACCCGTTTGGAGCACATCTCACCTAACCTCCTATCTTCATTGCCCAAGAAAACCCTCGGTTGTCAAATATTTTAACAGGAATTCATTCTCATGAACCGATCTATTAGGATCCATGTATATATTCAAGAAAGATATCATAGTCGGATATTTCTTCCAAATGGCAATGCCAAATCTTGGCTGCACTTTTGGAATAGCTACTAATGCTTTCAACCAACAATTCATTCTTATCAAGACAATCCTTAGAAATAATGGATCAATTGGCATATACAGATAGTGGAGTCAACTTCTTCCTAAATTGACAACTGGCAAGGCTAGAAGTTAGACCAACAACATGATCAGCCAATTCAGCTTCATCTACACACTGCCTCGAGCGCACATTTGTAAAATGAGTGGTTAATTTTGACAAAAAAAACCTCCTCGACTGGTGGACGTTTCCAGCAGCTACTGCTATTCGTCTAATTCTTATACTGAGCTTGTTCACATTTATTAATGTACCTCATCAACTTGTTTGTGAGGTAGCAAATTGTGAAATTTGGATAATGAGTTCGAACTTTATGGACATGGTCCAACACTTTGATGACAATAATAATAATTTTATTTATTATGGACATACATTAAGCCTTTTGTCCTTCTGCTTTTACTGAGAACATTACATATAAAGAGAAATGTATTCAAAAGAGATGGGACAAAGCAACATCATAATACTATAGTCTGTCCAATAACCTGGCAATCTCAAAGTTCTTTAATTCAATCTGAGACTTCAACTTGAACTCAGCCCGGCAACAACCTCTTCCGATTGAAGCAATCATTCTCATGCAGGCAAATCTATATCTCAAAACTCATCAATAGTGAAGAGAGTATGCTCATCATACATTGACAATAAAATTATAAAATATCAGTGATATCATTAATGTGTTCAAAGTTTAATCATATCGGCACCAATGAGGCTGCGTGGCATAAATTATGCACCTACAACATGGTTTGTTTCATATGAAAATTTTATAATAAACAACACAAGCAAATAGTAGACATGCACCGGCCAAGCCTATAACATTCTTTTACTTCTTTCGGATTAATGAAATCCAAGGCAAGTAATTATCATCATTAAGCTTGTGCTGGAGGCACAGGGTTTCTGTTTGCAAGATGTGTAATTAACCAGAGTTTATATCCAGATAGATGAGATGCTTGTCAAAACAAAAGCTTGATAATATGTTGTTTCCCATCTCATACACTTTCTTCGCGGCAATTTCAGCTTTTCTTGCTTGGATTTGAGAATGACAGGGAACTTCTAACAGCTGAGTTCTGCTTTTATTGGCTTTGAATGTCATTATGCCTTCTGATAGTTCTTTTGTGGAAGTGTTAACTTCGTGAGAACTACTGCTGCCTATTGGAAGCGATTGATGTGTGAGCAAAATGGGATTGCAGCTTCCAGCTTGTTGTAACCTTTGATGATAAAAATAAGATTAAAATTAACTCTCAAGGCAAGTAAGCGGGCCTGAACAGACAGGCAATGCTTGGGTGGGTCTCGGAAGATCACAGTTCTCAATATGCACTCTCCTCAGATCACCGTCATCGGCGAAAAATTCCATCAATCCGGAGGACTTCTGCAGATCTTCATCCCTTCAGGTGGTCATACTTTGACCTAACATAGTCTTGAAGATATAGAATTTCCTTTCGTGGACGCCACTGCTTCCAAGACCACGCAAAAGGGTACACAAGCACTGATAGTAGAGGCAGTGGGTAACGATGGCAACGAGTATCATCGGCGGCGGTGAGCAGTAGTGGTGGTGTCAAGCTGCTGGCGGCATTATTTCAGCCGCTCAAGCAACAGCGATGACGAGTGGCAGCAGCGACGACGAGTGGCAGCAGCGGTGATGAGAGACGGCAGCGGCATGCTTGGCGGCATTATCTCAGCCATCCAAGCATGCCGCGGTGATGAACAGTGGCAACGGCGATGAGCGGCGGGTGGTTTTATATATATATATATATATATGTGTACGTCTATATGAATACGGGGAGAGGAAAAGATATAGACCTTCTCTTTTGTCTTCTCTTTTTTTCTTCTCAATTCTTCTCAGCTTCCTTTTTTTCTGATCCCCTTCTTTCTTTTTTAAAACCCTCCCGTCCGTCCGTATCCTAACCCCACCCCCGTGAGATCACAAAGATCAAACCCGCCGAATCATAGCGGATAAAACTGAAATAGGATAGGATCCTTTAAAATAATAATAATTTTATTATTATTATTTTTATTTTTATTTAATTTTTATTTATTTATTTTTAGAGGGTATGTATGCACATTTCTCATTTTTTTTTTATAATTTATTTATTTTTATCACACGCGTATGCATGCTCCTCAATTATGTATTATTATTATTATTATTATTATTATTATTATTATTATTATTATTATTTATTATTATTTTTAATTAATTTCTTCTCCCCAAATCCTCTCTTCTCTCTTTTTGTCTGTCCCTTCCTTTTTTTAATAAACATTGGATCTTATCCTCTCCTCCGTCAAATCCTAACCAAGTCAGCATGAAGATAAAACTACATCGAAAATTCAAAATTTTAAAATTGTAATTAATCAATATTTTTTTAATTAAAAACTTATCTTTTCAACCAACTTTCTCTCAAATCACGAAGTGACCAATTTATATATATTTATTATTATTATTATTATTATTTTTGTTTTATTTTATTATGATTATTATTATTTTTTTAAATTAATTTCAAATTTGAAATTTCAAATTTAAATTTTCCTTTTTTTATTTTTTTTTGTTCGTCCTCCTTTTTCACGCGGGATGCCCTAAAGAGGATAAGATTTTATTTAAAAATTTAAAAATTTTAAATTTTAATTTTAAATTTTTTTAATTAATTAATTTTTTAATAATTATTATTTTTTTAAATCCAATTTGCCTCGGGATATGTGTTTGGATGCCTCGGTATTTGTACTTTCTCAAATCACCTCAAGATCCGTTCTCACGCCACATAAAATTTAGAATTGCCTCGAGATGTGTGTTTGGGTCATCCTAAGATTTGGGATTGCCTCGAGATAGGTGTTCTCAAGGGTAATCCTGTAATTTGCCTTTATGCCTCGAGATATGTTCTCAAGGGCAATTTTGTAATTTGCATTTTGTATTTAACTTGGAATTTGCATTCTAGTCCAAAACAATCAAATAATCAATTAAGATTAAGATTAGGACATTTAAATTTTGATTCTAAATATATCTATGATTAGGATATATATTAGAATTTAAATTAAACTGGAATTTGGTTTCCATTAGGACATTGAATTTTATTAGGACATGCGTTATATTATTTATATATAAACAGATGGATACTCAGGTTACAATCAAATCAAGATGCACCCAGATGATGAGAAATATACTGCCTTTTGAACACCTATGGGCATATATTGTTACAGGGTAATGCCATTTGGCTTGAAAAATGCGGGGGCAACATATCAAAGAGCTATGACCAGAATATTAGATGATTTGATTCATAAGGTCATTGAATGCTATGTAGATGATCTGGTTGTGAAAACAAATTCAAAAGACAAACATCTTGATGATCTGAAGACCGTTTTCATACACCTCAGAGAATATAAATTGAAAATGAACCCAATGAAATGCGCCTTTGGAGTCCTATCAGGAAAGTTTCTAGGTTTTATTATGAGACATCGAGGGATAGAGATAGATCCTTCTAAGATCAAGGCAATCATGGAAATGCCGCCTCCACAAACATTGAAGCAATTGCGTTCTTTTCAAGGGCGTTTGGCATATATCAGAAGATTCATTTCCAACTTATCAGGAAGATGCAAGCCTTTTTCTAATTTGGTCAAGAAAAATATACCTTTTAAGTGGGATTCTGAATGTCAGAAAGCTTTTGAAGATATAAAGCAGTATTTGCTAAATCCACCAGTATTAACGGCCCCAATTTCGGGGAAACCACTAATCCTATATACTGCTGCCTTAGAAGGATCATTGGGAGCCATGCTAGCTCAAAACAATGAAGATGGCAAGGAAAACACATTATATTACCTTAGCAGAATGTTGATAGGAGCTGAGAGTAAATATACACCCATTGAGAAGCATTGTTTAGCCTTGGTGTTTGTAGTGAAGAAATTGAGGCACTACTTGCTGGCACACAAAATTATCCTCATATCCAAAATTGATCCTCTCAAATATCTTATGACAAGGCCATTACTCACAGGAAGACTTGCAAAATGGGCACTGATCTTAATGGAGTTTGATATAACATACACTCCGCAAAAAGCTATTAAGGGGCAAGCACTAGCAGATTTTTTGGCGGCACATCCTCTCCCTGATAATTCACCCCTTAATTATGATCTCCCTGATGAAGAGACGCTTACAATAGAAGAAGCAGAATGGTGACTGTACTTTGATGGGGCATCGTCCATAAAGCCGACACTGAGGTATGAGCTTCCACAAATTAAAGCCGGGATAGGACTTGTGTTTGTCACACCAGAAGGAGGAATTCTCAGATATGCACTTTCCCTTACAGAGTCATGCACAAATAATGAAGCGGAATATGAAGCTCTCATAGCTGGTTTGGAATTGGCAATCAAAATGGAAATTCAATGTATCCATATATTTGAAGACTCACAACTCATCATCAAACAAGTCGAAGGAGAATACAAAGTATACAAAGCTGAACTTCTTAAATAGTATAAGAAGATCAAAATGTTAATGAAGAAAATTCCCCAAGTGCAGTTGAGCAGGGTTTCAAGATCAGAAAATGGAGAAGCTAATTCTTTGGCAAGAATAGCGAAAGAGCTTGCAAATCCAGATCTTGATGAAGTTCAAATCACTATAAGAAATAGAAGACCCATAAGTACAATTCTCAGTGATGTTGAAGAAGAAAGTATTGAAGAAAAGATGGAAGCCTTCACCCTCGAGATACCAGAGGAAGATTGGAGACAACCATTCATGGAATATTTGAAATATGATAAATTGCCAGGGGACAAATCAGAAAGCCATCAAATAAAGCGAAGAGCTCTAAGATTTACCCTCATTAATGAAACGTTGTACCGCAGATCATATGATCAGCTACTTTTGCGATATCTTTCATATGAAGAAGCAAAAGAAGTCATGCATGATGTACACTCTGGGATATGTGGTGCACACCAATCCAGACCCAAGATGCGACTTAAGATTAAGCGCATGGGATATTATTGGCCAACCATGGTCAGAGATTGCATTGAATATGCCAAAAAATGCCATCTATGTCAAATTCATGGGGATCTTATTCATCAACATCCGAATCCCTTACATCCCACAGTTTCTTCATGGCCTTTCGAGATATGAGGAACAAATGTGATTGGTCCTATTGAGCCTCCATCATCTTCTGGGCATCGATTCATATTGGTTACAACAGACTATTTCTCCAGATGGGCAGAGGCAATTCCTTTAAGAGAAGTAGAGACTGAAAACATCATAAAATTCTAAAGAGAAAATATCCTATACAGATTTGGAACTCCAAGAAGAATCATCTCAGATAATGGCCCCTCTTTTAGAAGTTTTAAAATTGAGAGATTTGCACAACATCACAAAATAGACTGGAGGTATACCTCCATCTATAATGCGAGAGCAAATGGGTTGGCGGAAGCATTTAAAAAAACTCTCTCAAAATTTCTAAAGAAGGCTGTGTCCAAAAATAAAAAGGATTGGCATGAAAGACTTCCTGAGATGCTATGGGCCTATCGTACCACATATAGGACCCCAACACAGTGCACACCATACTCTTTAGTATTCGGAACTGAAGCAGTCCTGCCACTTGAAATTCAAATTCCTTCATTAAGGATGGCATTGCAGAATGAAATATCAAATGAAGATAATGTTTGACTTCGCCTAGACGAGTTAGACTCTCTTGATGAAAAAAGGGTAGAAGTACAGCAGAATCTTAAAGTTTACAAAGCAAAAATGTCTCAAGCTTATAATAAGCTGGCCAGATTCCGTACATTTACAAGAGGAGAAATGGTTCTTGTCCTCAGAAGACCTATCATCACCAACAAGCGGGCTGGGGGCAAACTCAAAGCAAATTGGGAAGGTCCGTATGTCGTGGAGATCATCTATGAAGGAGGTGCATACCAACTTATTGATGACAAAGGAGAAAGACCCATGCCACCTATTAATGGTCGTTTTCTAAAGAAGTACTATGTATAATGTAGAATGTTTGTCTATGACGGAACGTCTGGTCCCTTAAAATAAAAAAAAAGGTAGACCGGTCATGTACGATTATGCGTACTTCCTGAGGCAAACATTAACTTTTATGTACTTTTGTCTATAATGAAATGCTATGTAATCTTAAAATTTCATTTTCATGAATCAAAAACATGTTCGGCCATGACATATAAAAAGTTTTGAAATTCCTACTTCTCTCACTCAATCTCACTAAAATTTCTTCGTGAGAGAAGTATGAAGCGGGCATTTGTTTATATAAAAAAATAATAATAATAAATAAATAAAATGTATCTCCTAATTTAAACAAAATATTCAAAGTATTTAAATCTCAAGATCAGCCGAGAGCGTCGATCTCAAGGCAATCTAAAATGCACAAATCTCAGGATCAGCCGAGAGCACCGATCTCGAGGTGATCCAAAATATTTAAAATACACAAATCTCAGGACCAGTCGAGAGCACCGATCTCAAGACTGTCTAAAATACACAAATCTCAGGATCAGCCGAGAGCACCGATCTCGAGGTGATCCAAAATATCCAAAATGCACAAATCTTAGGATCAGCCGAGAGCACCGATCTCGAGGCGATCCAAAATATTCAAAATAAACAAATCTCAGGACCATCTCGAGGCGGTCTAAAACACTCAAATCTCAAGATCAGCGAAGAACACCGATTTCGATGCGATCCGAAATATCCAAATCTGAAGACCAGCCGAGAACACAGATCTCGAGACAGTCTAAAATACTCAAAGCTCAAGATCAGCCAAGAGCACAGATCTCGAGGCGATCTTAAATATTTAAATTCCTAGATCTGCCGAGAGTACATATCTCAAGGCAGTCTAAAGTATCCAAAATCTCAAGATCGACCGAGAGCATAGATCTCGAAGCGATCCTAAATGTTTAAATTTGAAAATCAATCGAGAGCACATATTTAGAGGCGATCTCAATCCCAAGATCAGCCATGAATGCAAATCACGAAGTAAAAAAAATAATAATAAAAATAATAAAATAATTAAAAAAATTAATTAAAAATAATAATAATAATAATAAAAAGGGAAAAAAATCAATCAAATCATAATAATAATAAAAAAAAAGATAAACCAAATCAAATCAAAAGAAATCAAATAAATATATATACATATATCAATTATAATATTAATATTAACACAATCAGATAAAAAGAATAATAATAATAATAATATAAAATCAAAATAAGATAAATAATATATAATAATAAATCCAAATCAGATGAAATCATTAAATATAGGGAAAATTATTTTTTAGACCCTGGAAGTTTCAAAACATCCCAGACAGACCCTCTGACATTTGAATTTACCAGACAGTCCCTCCTTTTTTTTACAGTTTCCTTTCAATCCTGACAGTTTATTTTTCAATTAATGCAGCTTACTCCGTTAATTTATTCTATTTTACAACATGTATTTCCCGCTTAAAATATATAGTTTCCATTTAACATAGTGTGTTTTTATTTAACCACATAAGTTTTCACTTAATATATAGCATATTTGCGTTTAAAATTTGACTTTTCCGCTTAAAATTATGGGTTTCCGCTTAAAATTTGTTGTTTTCGCTTAAAAACTGAGAGCCAGCCCAGTTAACATCTATTACTTTTATGTCAACATCAATCACTTTTATGTCAAACAGGTTTGAAAAATAACCTGTCAGAAAAAGGAAGGACCTTTTGGGAATATTCAAAGTCATGGGGTTTTTTTGTGAATACCTGAACTTTGGAGGGACTTTTTGTTAATTTAAAAGAATCATATAAAATAAATGTAATAAGTTAAAATAAATAAAAAAATAAAAAAATAAAAAAATAAATAAATAAATAAATAAATAAAATAATAATAAAATAATAATAAAATAAATAATAATAATAATAATAATAATATAATAATAATAATAATAAAGTAATTAATTAATTAACTAAATGAAAATAAAAAAAAGGACGTGGGATTGGGCCGTGGTTGCCCACGATCAAGCAAAAATATATAAATAAATAATATATATATATAATATTAATAAAATAATAATAAAGATGAATAAAATTTTAAATAGTTCAAATATGATATATATACAATAAAATAAATAAAATAAATCTAATATGTTAATATATAATGCATATATATATATATATATATTTAAAATTTTAGATATAATAAGATAATTGATAGCAGATAAAAAAATAATAATAATAATAAAATGGAATATTATATACTACATAGATAATATACGAATATATATAATTATAAATAAAATAATATTAAAATAAAATAAAAAAGTAATAATTAAAAAATTTAAAAAAAATTTAAAAAAATAAAAAAAATAATAATTAAAAAAAAATGGCGATGAACTGGTCATGCTGTGTCGTGCTCCCTCACGATCTCCTCACCGCCCATGCAACCGCCCATTGGCACAACAGCTCAGAGACTTTAAAAGAACGTAGGAACGAACGAAGGAGAGGGGAGGAAAAAGAAAAGAATCTGCAAGGGAATTAAAAAAGAAAAGAGACGATCGAAAGAAGAAGGACAAGCGAGAAAAAGAAACAAGAAGAAGACGGTGAAGAAAGAAGAAGAAGGAAGAACAAGCGACAGAGAAGAAGAAGGAGAAGGTCTAGTTTATTTTCTGCCCTTTCCAGACATCTATTTATATATATATATATACATAAGAAGAAAAGTTGTCACGCCGCTGTCGCCATTGTTGCGTCTGTCGTCATTGGTGATCGCCAACGTCGTGCCGTATTTCGATCATCATCGCCAAAAGAAATATATATATATATATATATTGAAGCTTCTTCCTTTGATGAGGAGCTCGTGAAGACGAAGGACTCTAAAAAAAAGCTTGAAGAGGTTGTGGAGATGGAGGATAAACGAAGACGGAGAACAAGGCAAAAGAAAATGAAGGAACCCGGAGAGAAGATAGAAGGAAAGACGAAACCGGAGAAGGAGAAGATGACTCGCACATCTCCACCGCCGGAAATGATCGGGATGGAGAAGATCACGAGATGTTGCCCCCGCGACGAGCCCGTAGTCGCCGGAGTTCTCTATAAATGAACCAACCATCACTGGATATTAAGAAGGAGGGAGAGAGATTATGTTTGAAGAAAAAGCTCCAGAAGGATGAGGTCGAGTACAAGACCAAGGCTTGCAGCACTTGGAGCCACTCATATCTTAACTAGAAGCCATGAACTACATGTAATAGTGAACACACCCAAATGATGAGTAATCGCTGTTTTGTTGGATTTCAACTCGGTTTCCGCTCGGCGGTGACATACCGAACAAGCAAGCTCTCATCGACGACTTTGTCCTCTCGAACCCAAGCACTCGGAGAATTGAAGGATCGATGAGCAAAACCCGAGGCATACGACAAGTTGCTTTGCTTGACGATGGTACAACAAAGGTTGCCGCATGCTGGATAGGTCACGGCTCTCATCCACGTTGTTCACACTGTTGGTGAGCAGTTCATTGCTGCTAATCCTGTTAAAGAGCTCGTGAACACGAAAAAGTCCAAAATGCCGGAAGAGGTCCTCAAAGATGCCGTCCAAACCCTCACTCTCCAGGGTGTCAATCTCTCCGGAATCGTAAATTGTGTTGCCGGGTGAATCGCATGGAAGACAAGTCCGTGATGATTTAAAGAAGATTTTTGCTCGGTTGAAGCTTTCGGTGATGGAAAGTTTGGACCTCGATGAGATGGCGGGATGATAAAAGCCGAGGAGAAATATGAGAGGATGAGTGCACTGCTGGATTCGAATTCCATGGATAATGATGAGTTCCAAATCATACTGAGTCTTGCCGACGATAAAATGCCATGGTTGTTGAAGCAATACAAGTCACCCATTCTTACATACGCTCAGTGTTTCGCAAAAATTCTGCTACGTTACAGACGGAAGAGCTCCTGCATGAATCCAAGGAATAAGTTATAAAGAATAGAATATAAACAATGGGCTTTATCGTTTTCAAGAAACATTATTGTCCGTGGACTAGCTTTGTTCTTTGGAAAAGTGATAAATGAATAAATAAGTAAATTAATGAAACAAGATCTATGTCTGAAGAAACTTTAACTTGAGCTAGTGGTGTAAGTGTGTAACCAAAGGTTTTTGCTTTTGTCTTCAAGAATCGATTAGCACCAAATCCACTCAATCGCTCCAAAGAATACAAAGATCCTTTTGGCAATGGCTCCAGTGACCACACAAGACTTGCTTGTTAAGTTTAAGGTGTTGTTGAAATCAAGATTGAGAGAAATGAATCTGATAAGAACATGCATGGTATATGGAAAGACTCGCCATTGCTTATGCATGCATGGTTTTGGGACAACATTCATGTAAAAATAATAATAGTTTTTTAAAAAAAAAATTTAATCAAGGAACGTGGGGTATGTATGCATGATTTGGGGTCAACATTCATGCAACTCAATATCATATATAATCATGTATAAGGGGAATCCACATTATCCATGCATGGCATGTATGGATATCATAATGCATATATACTCATGTGAGAATCATTGATTAAAGCCTATGATCTCCAATATATATATATATATATATATGGGTGAAAAGAAATAAAATGAAATGAACCAAAAAAATAATAATAATAATAATAAAAAAAAAAAAATGAGAACCATGCAGTGGATCTATGGTATATAAAATAAAAAAAAATGATGACAAATGAGAATCATGCTATGGGCTTATTCTATCCATGCACTCACGTGCATTAAAATTTTTTTTTTAAGAAAAAGGGGCCGGGCCCACCATGAAGAAATATATATATATATATATATGAAACGCTTGCAAACACGTAAATCCCCATCAAACCCTTTGAAAAGCCTATTAATTAAAGAGTAAGAAAAGGAAGATGGATTTAAGTATTGAGTGGTGATATGAGAATTTGACACTTGACTGCTTCTCACTAGTTGGAACATGCTTGTGAGTATTAAGAGCTCCATGTTCTTTCAGGAAGCTTCATGGGAAATCACAACCTTCCAATCATACAAACATCTATCTTATGATGATCAAATCTGAATCATTCATGTTGCCTCGAACTTAAACTATTTATTCTTGATGATGAAATCATAGCACTCCAATCTTATCTCCTAATTATCAAATCAGAACCGTCCATCTTATGTATTGCCTCGAACTTAAGCAACTTTTGCTTGATGATGAAATCACAGCCTTCCAATCATACAAACATCTGAATCACTCATGTTGCCTCGAACTTAAACTATTTCTTCTTGATGATGAAATCATAGCCCTCCAATCTTATCTCCTGATTATCAAATCAGAACCGTCCATCTTATATATTGCCTCGAACTTAGACTACTTCTGCTTGATGATGAAATTCTAGCCATCCAATCCTATCTCCTGATGCTAAACATGATGAGAAACATGTTATTGTGAGCCAACTATGATGATGATGATGATGATGCTATCAATGATGATCCTAATGCTAAACATGATGATATAATCATGATGATGATGATGCTATCATGAATGAAAATGATGAGAAGCATGACATGAGAAGCATGTTATTGTGTGCATGCATGCATACGTGAACTAAAGAGAAGAATCTAAAGGCGGGTTCCACCATTCATAGGATGCCCATGGGATGAGCATGGATTCATATATATATTATTATATATATTTTTGAGAAATGATATATTAAGATGATCATTTGAGGATGCATGGACTGGACTACAGCAATGGCAGGAAAGATTATCTCGAGGCAGCGGCAATATCTAAAATAAATATACAAATTTCAAGGCAATAATAAGTTATATATTTTAGGGCAACAACGAGGCATGCAACGTGGCGACAAGGCATAGGCAGCAACACTGATATAAAGTTATATATATACATATAAAAAGTTGTATGTTGTAGTGAATATATATATATAATAAATAGCAAAATTTATAATTGGCACATTTTCTCGCCTTTTACTTGTACTTGAGCCCTTAATCAGAGGTTCCTAAGATCTCGGTCTAGGGTATTTAATAATGGAGGCTTGCCTTTGTTAAGAATGGAAGAGCCTACAAAGATAAAGACAAATAAAATAAAATAACATTTGTGATTTGATATATCGCCTGGTGTCTCTTCACTGACACGACTCCAGGGCGCATATTTTCGATCCCACAATGATATTTTGATCTACTCAGCAACTGAAGAAGAGCATGTGCAACATTTGCGTACAGTATTACATATCCTTTGAGAAAAGAAATTGTATGCTAAATTCTCGAAGTGTGATTTTTGGTTGCTAGAAGTAGTCTTTCTTGGACATGTGGTGTCTAGAGAAAGAATTTGTGTGGACTGAAAGAAAAATGAAACAATCATTGATTGGGAACAACCAATGAGTGTATCTGAAGTTTGAAGTTTTCAGGGTTTGGCAGGTTATTACCAATGTTTTGTCAAGGGGTTTTCTAAGATTGCTGCACCCTTGTAACGGTTAACTAAAAACGAGATAAAGTTTGTTTGAGATGAGAAATATGAGAGAAATTTTCAAGAGTTGAAGAACCGCCTAACTGTGGTGCTAGTGCTCACTCTGCCTACTAGTGGTAAAAAGTTTGTAGTATTCTGCGATGCTTCACAACAGGGTCTTGGTTGCGTTTGATTTATACGGATCATAAGAGTTTAAATTATTTATTCACTCAGAAGGAGCTAAACTTGAGGCAGCATAGATGGCTAGAGTTGATAAAGGATTATGATCTGGTGATTGACTACCATCCAAGGAAGAACAATGTGGTAGTAGATGCTCTAAGTAGGAAGACTTCAACTTCTCCAGCTTCTGCTACAACATCTTATCAGTCTCAACTCTGCAGTTCTTCGAGACATGGATGGGAGACTTATGATTGAGCCAAAAGGAGTCATGTTGGCAACTTTTTGTGGTAAGACCATCATTACTTGAGTAGATTCAAGAATCTCAGAGAGCAGATGAAAAGCTAATGAAAGAAATACAGAGGTTAGCAAAAGGTAAACCTAGTGAATTTGGGCTTCGCAGTGATGGTATTCTTGTTTTTCAGGGAAAGGTTTTTATTCCAAAGGATACAGGACTTAGAAGTTCAATTGTAGAGGAAGCTCATTCCTCAAGCCTACATAGTACATCCAGGTAGCACTAAGATGTACCGTACGATCAGGAAAAATTATTGGTGGTCTGGTGATAAGTGTCTAAATGTACGTATTTTAGTATATATATTTGTTGCTTCTAGCATGTATTTGTATAAGAATTGATGCCAGTTTTGTGCTTAATCATATATTATTTGCTTTGTAGGGCACGGGAACGCCATGGAGGACATGAAGATATGATTTGGGCGAAAAAGAGAAGAAAACCAGGTCATGGTACTGTAGTGTATTCACTTTAGCAAGTACTGTAGATGGAGTACTGTAGCAATGGCATTGTAGCATCGACACTGTAACAAGATCACTGTAGCTGCCACTGTAGTACCTGGAGAGTTTCCAAGACAGAAATTGAATCATGGCATACGGCCTCAATGCTGCCCGGTATAGAGCCCGGGATGATCACTGTAGCACAAAGGAAGTTGATTGATTGAAGACATACTGGCTCAATGAGGTGCTCATTGAGCCAGTATGGATACTATTTGGAGTGCATTTGAGGAGTTTTCTTGCTCCGAACAGTGTTAATGAGGAGCTCAATGAGGTCCTCATTGAGTCAGTATACCACCTCAATGAGGTCCTCATTGAGCTTGGGATTCCACCTTGGATTGAGGGATCTTGCCGTTGATGATGAGATGTATAAAAGGCATTTTTGGTGAAAGAAAAGGAGACTTTTTTGGGGGGGAGACTTTGGGGGTTCTTGGCAGCCACCACTTGGGAGGAAGGAGAGAAATGAAGACATATTCTTGGGAGATTTGGCTTGAAGCTTGGGTAAATCAAGGGCTTGAACTTCAAGGGGGAGCTACACAAGGGAATGAACAGGCCATGGTTGATATATGGAAGGATTGGATACCACCTATACCTTATTTATTCCATCTACAAGATAGTACAGGATGCCGATTCAAACCATGGGAAGGTTATAATATAGCAGCTGAAAATAATGAGTGGAAAACTATGTTTACAGATTTCATGAATTACGGTAGAGTTCCCACAAGAGAAGATATCAATATTTCCACTGATCTAACTACATAAGACATAGAAAAACTGCAAGCATATCAGTCAGTTCCAGTACATGACACTTGCAATGATCAAGGGGGAACCATTGAGGATATTGTGCGACCTGTGTATAACATCACTGAGAGTTCAGATAAAAGCTCAGTATCTACGGATGAAGATGAACCAGAGCATAGCGAGGTACTGCTGAATAGAAATCTACGACATTTAACTAAAGAAGCACCTGAATTGGAATTGAAGAAGTTACCTGACCACCTCAAATACACTTTCCTTGGGGAAGGGACTCAACTCCATGTCATCATTGCATCAAACCTCACGGCTGAACAAAAGAATGATTTGGTAAATGTCTTGAAAAAGCATAAAAAAAGCAATTGCTTGGAAGATAGCCGATATCAAGTTGATAAATCCTTCGTTCTGTAGTCACAAAATATTGATGGAGGATGATCATAAGCCATCAGCCTTACCACAGAGAAGACTAAATCCGAACATGAAGGAAGTAGTGAAGGCTGAAGTCATCAAACTCCTTGATGTAGGAATTATTTATCCTATCTCTGACAGTGAGTGGGTAAGCCCAGTGCAAGTTGTACCGAAGAAAGGGTGGATGACCGTCATTACCAATGAGAAAAATGAGTTAATTTCTACTCGAACAATCACCGGATGGCGTGTCTGCATTGACTACAGAAAATTGAATGATGCCACCCGAAAGGACCATTTGCCACTACCATTTATTAGTCAAATGCTTGAGAGGCTTGCTGGGCATTCATACTATTGTTTTCTGGATGGCTTCTTAGGATATTTGCAAATTCCCATTGCACCAGAAGACCAAGAAAAAACTACATTCACATGCCCTTATGGAACATTTGCATATCGCCGAATGCCGTTTGGCCTTTGTAACGCCCACACCACTTTTCAGAGGTGCATGTTGGCAATTTTTGAGGATATGGTGGAAGATTTCATGGAGGTTTTCATGGATGATTTTTTTGTATTTGGTGACTCCTTTGATTTATGTCTCAGAAATTTGGAGCGTCTTCTTACTCGATGCGAGGAGACTAATCTTGTGCTAAGTTGGGAGAAATGCCATTTCATGGTTCAAGAAGGAATAGTTCTGGGTCACAAAATTTCCAAAGAGGGAATCGAGGTAGACAGGGCAAAAATCTCCGTTATAGAGAAATAACCTCCTCCAACTTCAGTAAAGGCTATCAGGAGTTTTCTTGGACATGCAGGCCTTTATAGAAGATTCATCAAGGACTTCGCCAAAATTGCTAGACCTTTAACAAAATTGTTGGAGAAAGATGTACCATTCAAGTTTGACGATGACTGCATGAAAGCCTTTTTCATGCTCAAAGAAAAACTCACTCAGGCACCCATAATGGTAGCTCCGGATTGGAATTCTCCATTTGAATTAATGTGTGATGCAAGTGATTTTGCGGTGGGTACAGTCCTTGGATAGCGAAGAGACAAAAATTTCCATCCTATATATTATGCCAGTAAAACATTGACAGATGCTCAGGAGAATTATACAACAACGGAAAAAGAGTTGCTTGCCGTCGTCTTTGCATTTGATAAATTTAGATCATATTTGGTTCTATCTAAGGTAGTGGTATACACTGATCATTCTGCTTTACGGTATCTGCTCAATAAGTCTGATGTCAAGCCACGCTTGATTAGATGGGTCCCATTGCTCCAGGAGTTTGATTTGGAGATTAAAGATAAGAGAGGGGCCGAAACCTTGCAGCAGATCATTTATCCCGGCTAGAGAATCCCTATCTCGATACTTTGAGGGAAAAAGATATCAATGATTCATTCCCTGAAGAAAATTTGTTCAGCATTCAAGCAGTAGAAGAGCTTGAACCACCTTGGTTTGCTGATTTTGCTAACTATTTAGTCAGGGGTGTCATCCCAAAATGGTTCACATTTCAACAACGAAAAAAGTTTTCTTCAGACTTGAAGCACTATGTGTGGGAAGACCCTTATCTTTTCAGAATTTGTTCAGATCAGGTTGTTCGTAGATGTGTATCACAGACAGAAGGCTTGAGTATTTTAAGGCACTGCCATTCAGGACCAACTGGTGGTCACTACAATGCAAACCACACCGTAAAGAAAATTCTTGATGCAGGATTTTATTGGCCATCATTATTTCAGGACACCCATAAATTCATACAAGCATGTGATAGGTGTCAGAGGGTCGGCAACATTTCTCGCCGGATGAGATGCCTCAAAATTGGAATCAGGCTTGTGAAATTTTTTATGTGTGGGGGATTGACTTCATGGGACCATTCCCAAGCTCACATGGTTGTAAGTTCATTCTTGTGGCAGTCGATTACATGTCTAAATGGGTGGAAGCTCAGGCCCTACCAACAAGCGATGCAAGGGCAGTTGTCAAATTCTTAAAGAAACTCTTCTCCAGGTTTGGAACACCACAGTCAATCATTAGTGAACGAGGCACACACTTTTGTAATGCTCAGTTTGCAAAAATTCTAAAGCGCTACAATGTTTATCACAAACTAGCAACGCCATATCACCCACAAAAAAGTGGACAAGTGGAAGTTTTCAACAGGGATTTAAAAAGAATCTTGGAGAAAAATGTCACTCAGAATAGAAGAGATTGGGTGGAACACTTGGATGACGCTCTATGGGCATACAGAACAGCATACAAGACTCCTATTGGAACCACTTCATACAGACTAGTCTATGGGAAAGCGTGCCACTTACCTGTAGAACTTGAACACAAAGCTTATTGGGCCATTAAATTTCTAAATTTTGATTCCACACTTGCAGGTGAGAAGAGGAAGCTTCAATTAAATGAGTTAGATGAATGGCGCGCCATGGCATACGAAAATTCCAAACTTTACAAAGAAAGAGCGAAGGAGTACCACGATAGGCATATCAAGCATCCTAAACAATTTCAAGAAGGGGATCAAGTATTACTGTTCAACTCAAGGTTGAAGCTATTCCCCGGGAAGCATAAGTCACGTTGGTCAGGTCCATATACGGTCACTCAAGTTTCCCCTCATGGTGCAGTCGAGGTAACTCATCCTGAAAGAGGTACTTTTATGGTGAATGGACAAAGGTTTAAGCTCTATTTTATCAACAACAATTCAAAGATGACCGGGGGAATTTCAAATTATTCGAGCCCCCATGAGGTAAGTAAAAAGGTACGTCAGACTCGTGACGTTAAACAAGCGCTTCTTGGGAGGCAACCCAAGCATTCGGGTGTTTATTTTCATGTTTGTGTGTTCATTGTGTTCATGTTCTTATCATTTTTCGTATTTTCTTAGAGTTGTGAATTTGAATAAGTCCATATCCTAACTATTTTGTTCATCATGATCATTGTTCATGTGGTTGTTTACTTAGTTTTTATTGTGGAGTAACACTTGATTTGGTCATCATTTCATGCATTAGATCGAGCATTTGAACCATTATTTTATGTCGGAGACGATTTTAGAACATATTGTAGCCATGACCATGTGTTTGGAGAAGCTAGGATGACTTTAACACTTGATTTTAGAAGCCATACGGCCTCAATGAGGTGCTCATTGAGGTCCTCAAGAAATTCCAGAAAGTTTACACTACCTCTCACGGTCTCAATGAGCTCCTCATTGAGGTCCTCAAGATCATCCAACAACTTTTCTCTACCTCTCACGGCCTCAATGAGCTCCTCATTGAGGTCCTCAAGAAATTCCAGCAACATTACACTAGGGCATACGGCCTCAATGAGCTCCTCATTGAGGCCGTATGACCCCTTGTTTTGCATGTGAACGTGGCCCCTTTTCTCTCTCTTCATTGTTCTTCTTCTCCAACCGAGCCCTAGCCTCCATGAGCTCTCTCTCCATGGCCGGATCTCACTAGATAGTGCTCTAAATCATCTCTAAATCTCTTTGGGAAGTAGATCTAGTGCTTCTCTTCAAGATCCACTCAGGTGTTTTCAAGATCTTAGTTGGTATGAAGCTTGGTTGATGAAATCTTTTCTTTTCTTTTCTTCTTTCTTTCTTGAGCTTGTGTGTGGATGTTTCAAGCTTTTAGCTTGTATTTTATGGTATGAACATCATGTCTTTGTATGATCTTGAATTTTTGTATAAATGTTTTTCGAATTCATGATTTGGGTGAAACTCTTGCAAAATGAATAGTACCCATACTGTCTCAATGAGCACCTCATTGAGACCCGTATGGACACTATTCACTTCATATTCTTCATGTTTTAGCCATTCTCATGCCATATGATACATGCTTTTTGATTCCTTTCATTCTTATTTGAATTTTTATTGATGTAGGAATGCCACAAGTCAAGAAATTTGCCTCCAAACGTCCAAGAAACACAATGCCAACCCCGAAGAACCACACTTTAAGCATGCTTATCATAAGGTGAAGTGTGAAGTTTCGAAGACCAAACCATGTGGCACACTTTATCACATAGAATGGGGTATTTTGGAAATAATTGGGACGCATGAACAATTCAAGGAATTACTTTCACATGGTTTTTGGTGAATCTATTCTCAATTGATGATCCTACCTTTCACCAACTTACTTTGGAGGTTTTTGAGCAATTTCGAAGCACACCAAGACAACCACATCTTCAACATCTTGTGATGACTAGTTGGACATTTGAGCATGGACATTTGCTTTACTTCTTTAGTTTATTTCTTTGCTTTACTTTTGATGCAAGTGTGTTTGTTTGATTGTAATAAGTTGGGGAGGGGATACCCCACCAACCTTGTGTACAACTTTGCTACTCTTTATCTAGTACTTGTGTGTTTGGACTACTCCCTATTATTTATTTTTGCAATCTTAATTTTTGTTTGGAATGATGATGCCCCTTTATGCTGTGCAGGGCATTAGGGGAGCTTGGTGAGCCTCTCCACATCCAATGGAAGCTGGACCCGACATGAAAAGCTTGCAACACCTTTTATTCGGGTCACCTCTCACCGTGTGCGCAAGATTTAACCGGGGAAGTTCGTTCCACCCTCCTCCATTATTTTCATTGCATATATTATTATGTTTTTCATGATTAGTGTACATTGGGGACAATGTACAACACTAGGTGTGGGGATGGGTGTATTGTATGTATTAGGGTGATTATTTACATGCTAGTGTACCCATGATAGCTTGTTCATTATTGTAAGACTTTTCTAGCATGGTTTAATGATCGATTTGAGTTACATACTTGTTGTTGTACTCTATTGAATCTTGTTTCACCTCTAGTATTGTCTTGTGCACTGAATCTTGTGTTGATATGCCCTGGGAATAGCCAACATGACTACTCTAACTCTCTTGTATGCTTAACACACAACTTTGAGTATTTGGTCTTAGAGTACTAAGTTCCTTCATTCAATGAACTCTTAAGAACTTCTGAGTCTTGTTGAGCTAGCCCTAATTTTGTGGCATGTAGAGTAGTCTGAAGACATGATCTACGATGAATGTGAAAAAAAAAAGAGAAATAAAAAAGTGAAAAGAAAAAAAAAATTGAGTCTATGTCAGTATTCCTCTGCTAATGAAGCATGAATGCATCTATGTAGACTGTAATCGAGTAGTTGGGTGGCTCTTGTGCCTAACCAGCATGTGCACCCTCCAGAAAGATTTTTTGGTGCAGTCTATGTTAGTCGGACTCGAAAAGAAAGAAAAAAATGAAATGCAATGAAAATAAAAACCATAGTGATCTTTTTGGCTACCTACTAGAGGCTTTGAGAAAAATAGGGAGTTAGTTCGAGTTCAAGACTTGGAAGGATCTTACTTGCTCATTGAAGTAGCACTTAGCATTTTAGGACTTAGTACTCTTTACATGTGGAGTGATTAGCATTTGGAGCTGTACTGATTGAAGTCAGTAGGCTGGACCAGGTCAGGGCAGATGAAATACAAGGTTCACACACATGGCATAGACATATAAGAGGTGAGACAGGATCTTTCTTTTATGCTTAATGTTTGTAACTCATTATCTATTTATCATTTTCCAATGCTTGTAGAGTCTTGTATTTATTTGAGCCGGAGGTAATACATTTAGCCACTTATCATTATCTTTGTTTTTCATGATGTGTTTGCTTGGGGACAAGCAAATGCTTAGGTGTGGGGATATTTGATAAGTGTCTAAAGGTACGTATTTTAGTATATATATTTGTTGCTTCTAGCATGTATTTGTATAAGAATTGATGCCCGTTTTGTGCTTAATCGTGTATTATTTGCTTTGCAGGGCACGGGAACGCCATGGAGGACATGAAGATATGATTTGGGCGAAAAAGAGAAGAAAACCAGGGCATGGTACTGTAGTGTATTCACTGTAGCAAATACTGTAGATGGAGTGCTGTAGCAGTGGCACTGTAACATTGACACTGTAACAAGATCACTATAGCTGCCACTGTAGTACCTGGAGAGTTTCCAAGACAGAAATCGAATCATGACATACGACCTCAATGCTGCCCGGTATAGAGCCCGGGATGATCACTGTAGCACAAAGGAAGTTGATTGATTGAAGGCATACTGGCTCAATGAGGTGCTCATTGAGCCAGTATGGATACTATTTGGAGTGCATTTGAGGAGTTTTCTTGCCCCGAACAGTGTCAATGAGGAGCTCAATGAGGTCCTCATTGAGCCAGTATACCACCTCAATGAGGTCCTCATTGAGCTTGGGATTCCACCCGGGATTGAGGGATCTTGGCGTTGATGATGAGGGGTATAAAAGGCATTTTTGGGGAAAGAAAAGAGGGACTTTTTGGGGGAGACTTTGGGGGTTCTTGGCAGCCACCACTTGGGAGGAAGGAGAGAAACAAAGACATCATATTCTTGGGAGATTTGGCTTGAAGCTTGGGAAGATCAAGGGCTTGAAGTTCAAGGGGAAGCTTTATCATCAAGGGAGGAGAAGCATTCGGCACCTTTAGGGCTAGAAGAAGCGTCATTTGGCCGGCATTCTCCCTCCTCTTCATCATTCGGACTAGGGAGTGCCATTTATGCATTTACTTCTTGCTTTTGTTGTGTTTGAGACATTTATTTGTATGATGGCACACTAGACCCCCAAGGCCACCAGATGTAGGTGAACCTTGGGGGGGTTCATCGTGTATTTTGGATGCTTCACTTTTATTTGAATTGTATTGGTGTGATTTGTGGTTTAGCTCATGTTGTTTCATGCCTAGAACTATAATATGGAGAAATCCTTAGTTCTTATTTGAGTTGTATATGTAGACGTGACCTACTCACATGTACTAGATAATCATTGAGCTAAAAGGGGAGATCCTTGACCAACATGCCGAGAAATTGGATGTAGGTTGCCCTTTCGAACCATGAGGATGAACTTAGGTAAAGTGCATCTTTATTTCGCGATCTCCATGTACTTAATGCAATCATGGGAATATGGCTAAGGAGAAATCCTTGTCATCATTTGTATGGGATTAGGGTTTGACTACCGAGAAATCGGGGTTGAACTATTGTTGAGGTCCGTCGGCCTAAATCACCCATGTCATCTATTCTTATGCATCCGTACATCATGATGAATCCCTCTTGGGAATCCTCATCCCTAGGCCTGTTCTTATCATTATTGCTCTTGTGATTTTCTTGCTTGTTGTGGGGGTTGCTATACTTGTATTCTTAATTACGTTATTGGACGTACTAGAGTAAGAACATATTTGAGTTGTAAGGTTAGAAAATAAGTGATGGAGGAGTAATAGGAGCTCCTTAGCCTCGTGGAATACTACGACCCCTGTGTCACTCACAGGGTATTACTTAGCGATCCCGTACACTTGCGGGCACACAATCATTTGGAATGAAGCACGAGATCGCAAAGTTTGTAGCAAGATGCTTAGTATACCAGCATGTAAAAGCAGAACATCAAAAACCAACGGGACTATTATAACATTTGCCTATCTCAGAGTAGAAATGGGAGCATATTACTATGAATTTATTGGTTGGGTTACCACGTACTCCCCAGAGGCATGATGTTGTATGGGTCATTATGGATCATTTGACGAAATCAGCCCATTTTCTGGCCATTCATACCAAATATTCATTGGAAAGGTTAGCGAAGCTATTTATAAGCAAAGTGGTTAAACTCAACGGAGTACCTGTTTCAATTTTGTCAGACTGTGACCCGAGATTTACATCTAAGTTTTGGCCGAAGTTTCATCATGCTCTAGGAACAACTTTGAGATTCAGCACTACATACCATCCTCAAACAGATGGCCAATCGAGCGCATACAATCCAGACACTTGAGGATATGTTTAGGGCTTGTGTTCTCAATTTTCAGGAAAGTTGGGACAAGCATCTACCTCTTGCGGAATTCGCTTTACAACAATAGTTTTCACGCAAGTATTGGTATGGCTCCTTACAAAGCTTTGTATGGACGTAAGTGTTGAACACCTCTTTGTTGGAGTGAAGTTGGTGAAAGAAAGTTGCAAAGTGTGGAATTGGTTCAAGTAACTACATAAAAAGTGAAGGTGATTCAAGACAGGTTAAAAATGACCCAAGATCGACAAAAGAGCTATGCTGACAACAGGAGAAGAGATTTAGAGTTTTAGGTAGGTGATAGAGTTTTCATGAAGATATCACCTTGGAGAGGAGTAATACAGTTTCATAGCACGGGAAAGCTAAATCCTCACTATATTGGGCCATTCCTGATACTTGAAAGAATTGGGCCAGTGGCCTATAGACTTGAGTTACCACTAGAGTTAGAGAAAATCCATAATGTTTTCCACGTCTCGTTGTTGAAGAATTATGTGTCTGATTCATCGCATACACTTGAAACACCCCGAGTGGAACTTCGAGAAGATTTGACGTTTTGAAGTTAGACCTGTCCGAATCCTGGATCGGCTAGAAAAAGTGCTTCTAGGAAAGGTGGTGCCGGTTGTAAAAGTCCTTTTGAAAAGTGATCGGATTGAGGAGTTAACTTGGGAACCTAAACAGTTCATGAAAGATAAATATCCTGTTTTTGTTTAGTGAGTCTGGTAAGCGGAAATTTTGAGGACAGAATTTCTCTAAGGAGGATAGAGTGTGATACTCTGTCCTGATTTTTGACCTCAGGCCTTTTTCGATTCTTATGTATACATTAGGGGTAAAAAGGTCATTTTGCACTAGTGGTATCCTTGCATTATTGCACAGTAGGTTGTGTGTGAAAACCAGCTGAAAACAAGGGGCAAAATGGTCTTTTGGACTCATTTATTTCTATTTTCTCTTATAAGGGTATTTCGGTAATTTTTATTTTCTTTTAAAAAAAATGAAAATCTAAATGAAAGGATAAGAAGCAATGTGGCTTCTCATCCCTCATTCTTTTCTTCTTCTTCATTTTGGCCAAGAGACATCTTTGAAAAAAAAAAATCATCGGCGAGTTTTTTTGGCGAATCAACGCTCCTATTCTCTTCTTCTCATTCTCCTGAGCTTGATATGGCTTTGTATTTAATCGTTTTCGAAAATTTTTGAAACCCTAGAAATCAACCTTGGTTTGAGTTGTTTTTGTGCTCAAATCAAAGCCAGTATCGCGATTATTCATTTGTGTGTATGTTTGTAAAATTTTTTTGTGATTTGGTGTTGTAAATCGGCAAGAAACATTGTTTAAGGGCAGGTACTGTAGCAGTGCTATAGCAAATCCATGGTTACTGTAGCACAGAAAAAAACCTCAGCCTTTTATTGTATTTCTTTAGCCCCAATTGAAGCCCTTCTTACTTTGAATCCATTAGAATTAGTTTTACTTCTGTTTGAGGTCCTTTGGGAACAAAATGTTGTCGTTTTCCCCTAAAACCATAGAGTTACATGTTCAACATGTAACAAGGCATTCACATGCATTTTAGTTTCCATTTTGGTGTTCTTTAGTTCTTAGATTCCCTGATTGATTCTAGATTGCGAGGCATCTTCCAAGGGGAAGGAAACTGCTGAGCAGTGAGCGTGTCTCAAGGCGAGACGACTAGTTCAATGACCGGTTTAGTTTTTAATTGCATAGATTTAATAAGAGTATTATAGATATATATATATATATATATATGGATATCTTTCATTTGATGATAAATCATATCTCATTTGATATATATATATATATATATGGATATCTTGAGCATGCAATTATTTGGTAAAATGATTCATACTTATGCGTATTTATTTTGAAAGAAACATGTTTACATGTAAATGTATTTTACATGCAAATGGAATATGGATTAATGTATATTTCTGTATTTACACATCATATGCTTGATTCCTCGAGTTGGAATTGGAAAGATTTACATTGTGTCATTTGGATTTTGATGGTGACAGTGGACTTTAGTTCGACACTGCAGTGTGGGATTCCACGGTCCGGCCTGATGGGAGGCGGTGTGGTCAACCCTGAGTTTACTTTGGTCAAGAGGTGCGCGGAGCCATTGACAGGGGGCTCTTATATGTGAGAAACTCGGGGTCACCACACAGAGATTTCAATAGCCAACACAAGGAAGGCAGTATTTTTGAATTTTAAAAGTCTTAAAACACCTTGGTGGTCCCGTAGCTAGTCATGGCCAAAATTAGCTTAGGAATTATTTGAGACCAGCTTGTATTTTTGAGCGGTGCTCAATATGTTGGAAAATGTTACTTACTTGTACCATTTATGAATTATTGTATTATTTATTCACTTGTTGAATACTTGGAACTACTTTTATATATTATTATTGTGGTTACTACTGTGTGAAATACTTTATTAATCTGTTATCTCTATGTTGTCACCACGCTGGGTAACGTCTGTTACTCACCACTCTTCTTTCTTTTTTCTCAGACTGCGACATTGGACTGGGTTGTGCTGGGCAGGTAGTAGAGTGACCTACCCTTTTTTCCTTGTTTAGGTTAGTGCAGTGTGCATGTAAATTTTATGCATCCACTAGACTTGAGTTTTGTGTACTGTTCCTGTATCTATACCTTTTGGTTCTATTTGGAACCCTGGTTGGTCCTATTGCAGACCTTGTATTTTTCTTTAGTAAGTTGTGTTAATAGGGTTTTTTTTAGCCTTACGGTGACTAGGAGGTGGGACGCTGTAGGGTCTACTCCTTGTTGTCATGGTGATTGCACATTCCCGGTAAGGGTCGCGGCGTGACACCCACGGCATAGTCACTAGCATCACACATAAGTTCAAAAGGAAGACTCCAATCCGGTGAGATGAGGATAGGTGCTTGTATGAGTTTTTCTTTTAACAGGTTAAAGGCAAGCAAGCAATCTTCATTAAACTCAAATGAGGCGTCTTTCTCCAACAATTTGGTCAATTGTTGAGCTATCTTGGAGAAATCTTTAATGAATTGGGGTTAGAAACCCACATGCCCCAAGAAACTTCTGATCACCTTGACATTAGTGGGAGGAGGTAATTTTTCAATGGTTTCGATTTTTGCCTGATCAACCTCAATTCCTTGACTAGAATTTTATGAACAAGGACAATCCCCTCTTGGAACATAAAGTGACACTTCTCCCACTTTAGAACCAAGTTTGTCTCTTCACACCACATGAGTACTTTCTCAAGATTCTTCAAGAATGTCCCAAAAGAATTCCCAAAGATTGAAAAGTCATCCATGAAAACCTCCATTATATCTTCTAACAAGTAATAAAAAATGGCCGTCATACATCTTTGGAAAGTAGCCAATGCGTTGCAAAGTCCAAATGGCATTCTTCTATACGCAAAAGTACCAAATGGGTAAGTAAAGGTTGTTTTCTCCTGGTCTTCAAGAGCGATGGGAATTTGAAAATATCCGGACATACCATCTAGAAAGCAATAGAATTTGTGGCCCGCTAATCGCGCCAACATTTGATCAATTAATGGCAATGGAAAGTGATATTTTCTTATGGCATCATTCAATCTCCGATAGTCAATGCAAACATGCCATCCCATAACCATTCTTGTCGGAATTAACTCGTTTTGCTCATTCTTCACCAGTGTCATGCCGCCCTTTTTAGGTACCACTTGCATTGGACTCACCCAAGCACTATCTGAAATTGGATAAATAATTCCTGCGTCATGGAGCTTCACCACCTCCGCTTTACCAGCTCTTTTATGTTTGGGTTCAGTCTTCGTTGAGGTTGAATCACAGTTTGGTAATTGTCTTCCATCAGAATCTTGTGGGTGCAAAAAGAGGGGTTGATTCCCTTGATATCTAAAATTTTCCAAGCAATGGCTGTTTTGTGCAACTTTAACATAGTGACTACCTGGTCTTTTTGCTCCGGCTAAAGATTCGAGGCAATGATTACAGGTAACTTTGATCCCTCGGCCAGAAAAGCATACTCTAAGTGTTCTGGTAATGCTTTTAGCTCTAAATCGGGAGGTTCTTCCACCGAAGGTCATAGTCAATTTTCTTGTTTCCTCTCAATTTCTTCAAACCCCTTGGAAGTATCTTCCAACTCTTCCTCGAGTACCTCTTGTTCCGGTTTACTTACCCCAAGGATATCCAATCTATCTTCATCTTCCACTTGATTACTCAAACCACATACTTCAATCGACGAAATTGATTCAACACACTATGGCCTCATCTTCTTCATCTGACTCGGATTTAAACCCAACACATTCCGTTGCGAATGGTGTTGAAAAAGATGAGGGAATTTCTTCCGACTTGAATTCAGACCCATTCCTAAGAGACATAAACACAGATTTTTTTTTAAGTATTCCAACAATGTTGACAATTCAGCCCCTTTATATTGCATTCCACACTCCTTACTCATCTCTTGTGGCTCAGTCGTCCTTAAACTCAACACCTCATCATGTTGCCTACTCGGATCAAAGTTGGCCACAAATTGTTTCATCTTCCCCTCATTGGATACCATCCTATCCTTCAATGTCTCAATTATTATTGCTTCGTTAAACATGGTCCTGGAATGGAAAAGAAACCAGGAATTACTGTTCACCCAATAGAGATAGGAAAAGAAGAGAAAGATGGAATGAAAAGAATGATGGTATCGAGAAGTATGAAGTTGAAAAGTAAATGAAAATGTGAATGACTAAAGTGACCAAGTCCTAGTGTTCCTAATATCCTGTTCCCCGGCAACGACGCCAAAAACTTGACACATGCCCGAATTGCGTGTAAACTGCAAGTGCACAGGTGTTGAAGTAATAATTGCACCGGTGAGTGGGTAGTCGAATCCACAAGGAACGGAAGTATTAGTATTAACCACCTCTCAGTTATCTAGTCAGAATCAATGAATGTGGTGAAATGAACTAATTACAAGAGAAGATAATAAGCAAGCAAACGGGCAAGATGTAAAGTAAAGGAGATCTCAATCAATAAAGATGAGGTACTCAGGCAATGCTCCCCCTAGGATCTAGCATGAAGATTAAGATTCGCTAACTTCTAAACCGAGTCTAATGAGTCGAGGTAATCCAAGAACAATCAGCCCTTGCCTCTAAGCCATCGGTACTAGTCCCCTACAAGGTGCTGATGGAGAAATCACTCAATCTCAACACCTCATACCCCATATGACCGTAATGATCTATAAGGATACGTAAGAGTAAAATTGATTCCTGAAGATAGATCCAACCCTATTTTCTGACGAAGGATCCCTAACTCCCTACAAGGTCCCCGCAAAGAAATCTAACAATCTCACGCCTCACACCAAATATGATTGTATAGAGTCTAGGGAATACAGAGATAGGAAACACTCAATCGGAAGAGAAAGAGGACACTCCACTATCTCATAACTCACCTTCTCAACCCTCTTTAACCTTGAAGTTCCAACTCCAATGGAGACCTCTCTCTCTTATTAAAGAAACAAATCAAGCATAATAAATCAATCGTAAGGATCAATAATACATGCAAACAATGAAATCACAATGTTAAAACTCAAATCAACATGGATTTAATATAATCATAAAGCAAATCAATACAAAAGAATAGATCCTAAGGTTCACATGCCCAAATACCTACTAGGGTTTATCCCTCCATGGGGCAAGTTACAAAAAAAATGATTAATACAATGAAAAGCAATGAAAACCATAAAGGAAAACCCCTTTGAATTCATGATGATGGCCTTAATGGGTTGCTCAACGTCTTGAAGAATCATCCTCCAAAGCTAGGTTGCTAAAGGCTCCCTCTATGCTATGATGGAGAGAAGATCGATCAAAGTTGGTGATGAATTTCCCCCAATATCGCCAAAGACCTCATCCAAAGCCCTAGCCATCTTGCCCTCTAAGTGCTCGCCAAAAGCCCCACAAAAAGTCTCCAAAGAATAGGGCAAATAGCCTATTTATAGCCCAAAACCGCGCCTGTCACGTGCCCCCATGCACCCATGTGGATTTTCCACACGCCCGCGTGGGCTGTAGGAATTTCCACACGGGCATGCGAACAGTAATTTTGCTACATTACTGCTACATTAAAATTACTACGTTACTTTGCTACAGTACTTTCACAAACGGGGTCCAAACTCTCTTCTCTTGAGGTCACATGGCCAGGCACACGTCCATGTGGTAGGTTATAAGACTTTTCTTCCTCGACGCATCTTTGAAAGATCTTGCAATCTTCACAAAGATAAGGAACATGAAGATGTGACTGCCTTTGTGGCCTTCGAACTAGTAAATTGGCTTGAATCTCCTTGAAAGTTGGCACACATCTCCACATTCATGAACTCCTCTAGTGTCTTGGTCTTTGTATTGAAGAAGAACTCCCAACATTGTGTCTTTATAGCCTATCTTTACTTCCTTTTGACTTTTCAAGGCATTCACAACCTAATTGCACAATAGAACACCAAATACACAATATGAGACATAAACCATGGTAAAAAATGATGCTCAATGCATGTTAAACATATATAAAAATATGTCTATTCAAGCACTTATCAATTGTGTATTGCTCCATGGAGAGCTAAACCCCTAGTGGGTGCTTAAACTTGTAAACCATAGGATGATTTGATTTCATTGACCTTTATTATGCTTCTTTAATTGATGTTCTATTTGAGTTTCAATGTTGAATGCTTGTTGATTTGATTTTTTCTTAGAGTGATACTAGGGTTAAGAATCTATCTTGGTAATCCTTGTGGATGAGTGACACTCTATTAGCATTAGACAAAGCAAGGTTGGAGAGGGTCGAGAGGTAGTGGAATGTCCCCTTTCCCTTCCGATGTGGTTTATCCTACCTCCACGTTCCAAGAGTTCTTTGAGGTCATGATAGAGTGAAGTGCTAAGAGACAAACTCCAATGGGGCTTAGTTGCACGAGTAATAGAGTGAAGTGTTGAAATAATCCTTAGTGCTGGGGCTTAATCATGACTAGGGGTCTTTCGCCTTGACCAAAGGATTAGATTTATATTAGGGAATAGGGTTTACCACTTGGAATCCATAGAACTTCTTGCAACCCCACACAGTGTGAGGCATTAAGAGTATCCCTTTCTGCTGAAGCATAGTGTAGGGGGGTAGTCACGGTTGACCTTAGGTTTGGGACCATGTGTATTTGGATGTCCAGACTCATTAGACATCAGTTAGGAGGCATAATGATAAGTCTTGCACTTGAAACAATAGTCCTAGGGTGAAACATGTCTGGGTGCCCCATTTTTTATCGATTGCCTCTCCTTATTTCTACTGCATTTCTTTCTTCTTATTTTCATTTTTATTTGAATTGATATTATTCACACTACTCCTCAATCGTTTTCACTATAGTTAAATAGCAATACTTGTGTTTCCAAGTACTATTCCCTGTGGATATGACTACCCACTCACTAGGGTACTTTATTACTTCCATAACCCGTGCACTTGCAGTACACACACGCAATGGATGTGTCAATAACGGTGCTTGCATTCAACTGCCCTATTTTGTAGAGGAGTGCCGGGGCAACTAAGTTCATAAAGAATACTAGATTCAAGCAAAAGTTTTTGAAATGGCTCGATGGTGAATTTAGTACCATTATCTGAGCTAAGAGTTTTAACGAATGTGTTAAAGTGATTTTTGATATATACTAAATAATGAACAAGTAAAGCACAGACATCAGATTTTAATTTGATCAAATATATCCAAGTTACTCGTGGAAAATCATCAACAATAGTTAGAAATAGTGTTGGCCATTTCGAGTGGGTGTAGAATATTTGCCCTAAACATTAACATGTATTAAATCAAAACAAGTAGTTGTAGAAATTTGATGAATTGAAAAAGGTAAATGAGTTTGTTTTGACAAATGACAAATGTCACAAGGAGCAAAGCATTAATATAAATAACTGAAAGTAGAAGCTAAAGACTTGAGAACTCTATGGGAGGGATGTCCAAGCCGGGAGTGCCATGTGAACGAAGGAATTGCTAGCAGATGAGTGGCGTTTGAAGTGTTAATGAAAAAAATATAAATCACCCCGCTCATGGCCCCAACCAGTCTCCTTATTCATCAAAAGCTCATGAAAAATACAATAATCAGGGTAAAAGGTAACATGTAGAAAGTAAGTTAAATTGAAAGTTTGGTACAAACAAAACATTGGATAAACTGAGATGGGGTGAGACATGCACATTGCCTTTCCTTAGGATGGGAATGGAAGCTCCATTGGGTACAGAGATTGAAGATGGGAAAATAGGGCAAATAGATGGTTCAATAAATAAAGAAGAATTATTACAAATTTGGTCAGTGGCACCGGTATCAATAACCCATTCAGTAGGCAAATAAAGAGTAGAAGAAAGGACAAGAGACTTACCAGCAAGGTTGGCTTTGGGTGTATTTACCTTCTGAAGAAGATGAAGCAAGTGTTGTATGGAATCTGATGAAAGTATATCTTTAGTTTATGTGGCTATCTGAGAGGTTGTGGTAGGGAAAGACTAGGTATTCCCTTTTTTATAAAACTTGTGGCCCAGTGGGTATCCATGTGATAAGTACTTGTGCGATAAGAATGCGAAGCGTTCCTTCCTTATGATGAGCATTACTTTTGTCAGGTTTTAGCACTAATACGTGTGTATTTATGTACTTTTATGCAGGTTGGGTTGCGAGGCCGATTATTTGTGAAAGAAGCCATTATAGATCGTTTTATGCATTATTTGGAGGAGATCTTGAGAAGGCTCAAACGCGGAGACATGAGTCAGGTTTAGAATGCTAGAATGTATGCCAACCTCCTTGTATTCGAGCTAAGGCAATGATTCGGAGGGGCACGAAGGCAGTTACATCCTAGTATTCCGGCTTGTGCATATTTGGCAAGATCTCCACCAACATGACCGTTTATTGAAGAACCAAGATGATCTACGACATGAATGTGTGCCCGTTTATGTTACCTCGATGAAAGCATGGATTCGGGAGTATTTTGAGTCATTACTATAGCAGGTACTGTAGCAATCACTGTAGCGCATCATTGCAGCAGGTACTGTTCACAGCCGGTCGAAGAAAGAGCAAAACAGAGGAGCCACAGGGGCGTGTGGAAATTCTACACGCCAGTGCATTAATTCCACAGGTCCGTGTGGAATATCCACAGGGGCGTGTGGAATCCTGATTTCAACCCTATTTGAGGCCGATTTCAGCCCCGATTTGAGGATTCTTTTCTCCATCTTTTCCCCAACTTGAGAGATGGTTGTGGCTAGGGTTTTGAGAGGTATTGGCTAGGGATTTGGAGAGGTTCTATGGCTCTGACATCGTCATCTCTTTGGAAGAAAAGTTGGTAAGGGAGCCTCCGTTGGATTGATTCGGCGAGGCGTATCTTATATCCGGACAAGGGGATCTTGCGACGAGTAGAGGACTCTCCACAAGACCATAGCCACGACTATCGAGGGGGGTTTTTTCTATGGATTGTTCTCTTTTACATTTGATTTCATTATCGTTTGTATTGTGCTCCATGGAGAGATACACCCCTAGTGGGTACTTGGGTATTTGTGAACCCTAGGATGTATTAGTTTCATTGAATCTTTTTATTATGCTTTCAATTAATTGATGCTATTGTGAGTTCCAATTTTGAATGCTTGATTGTTTGAACATCCCCTTAGAGTGACACTAAGGTTGAGAGTTCATGTGGTAACCCTTGTGAGTGAGTGACACACCACGAGAGTTAGACAAAGCTTGATTGGAGAGGGTTGAGAGGGTGAGTCAAGAGGTACAGGAGTGTCCCCTTTCCCCTTCAGTGTGATAAATTCTACCTCCATTCCTCGAGTTCTTTGCGGCCATAATAGAGCGAATGAGCTAAGGGATGACCCTCCGCTGGGGCTTAGTTGCAAGTGAAACAGAGTGAAGTGTTGAGGTGATTTTAGCATCTAGGGCTAATTGTGGTTAGGGACCTTTCTTCTCGACCAAAGGGTTAGGTCTACAATTAGGAAGAGATTTATCACTTGGAATCCCCAGAGCTTAATGCAATTCTTCTTACGAGTGCGAGGTTGAGAGGTTGTTCAACCTCTCCTCCGGGACATGTAGAGGATTAGGCTTGGTAACCCTAGATTCAGGGCCATGCATTAAAGGATATCCCTGACTCACCATTTCATTAGTTAGGAAGCATAATAAAGAGTTCTTGCACTTGAAACGATTTTTCTAGGCGGATCAATACCCAAGTACCCCATTTTTATCGATTGCCTTGCCTTCTCCTTTACTTTTGCTCTCTTTCGGGTTGCTTTACTTTTGAGAATTGAATCTTGTCACACATATCACTATTCATCTTTCATATAGTTAAGAAGAAAATTAAGTATTTTTATTCCCTTTTCCCTGTGGATACGATACCCCACTCACCTGGGATTTATTACTTCGACAACTCCGTGCACTTCCGGGGAGCACTGTCACCATGTCAATGATAACAGACTTGTTGAGTATGGCCATTTATGCCACAATGAGTGCAGCATTATCTTCAACAAGTAGGAGTAGAGTGAGCAGCATGGACTTGGTGAGAACTAGTAGGTTTATTCAAAGTTTTGAGTTTTGTTTCATAGGTATTATGCATCTGGAGGGTTGCGTGCTCTGTAGGCTAAAATGGTTCATAGTGGAATTATTGTGCTTCATCTTGGATTAATAAGGAATAAGCATGACAAATAGAAGGTAGCTTTGTAGTGACTAAAAATTGGCTTCGAGGTTCAGAAAAAGTATCATTCAAGCTCATTAAAAAATTGTATTAGTTAGCGTCAACTCATCCCAATGTCCACGAAGCTTGTTATAGTAAGCAACAATAGAATCATCATTTTTGCATAACATGGCAATGAGGCATTCAAGTTCATAGATGTGAGGACCATTGATAGTAGAAAACTGAGATTTGAGATCAGCCAATTCAATAGCAACATCTTTGGTATAAAGAACTGTATGAGCAAGAGAATGATGGATTGAATGTAGAATCCAAGACTTGACAATGTTGTTGACATGATACCATCGAGCATAATCAGGATGAGTGCTATACGGTGTGGGAAGACTTCGATCAACAAAACTAAATTTGTTATGACCTTTGAGAACCATGGTCATTGCAAGGGCCTATGGATTGTAATCATCTATACTAGTTAGCACATCGCTGATCAAGTTCACACAAGTGCTTTCAGATGGGTGGAGGTAATATTGGTTCTCCAAATCAAGGGTAATAGAGGCTACGGTGGTAGTGGAGGAAAAGGCTTCGGTAGTCATGGCATAGGATGTTGATTCTTCTATTACCATGAAAGATTGTGGGAAGATAATCAATTTTTGTGATGTAGTAATGAATATATACAACCATGTATACAAATTAGTTGCTTCAATAAAGGAGAAAATAATGCTAAATCATTCCTATCTTAGGAGGTAGCCTAATATGTGTGATTATCATTCCTATCTTAGGAGATAGCCTAATATGTGTGATTGTCAATCTCTATAATTATACACATGGAGTATATGGTAATAAATCATAACAGAATAATATCTTTACACTCCTAATTCTATCTCCCAAATATGTCCCCTTTCCAAGCCTTTTCTTTGAGAGACATTTGTCTAGTTTTGATTGGGTCTTTATTCCTGTCCTATAATCACTCTTCACAATTTCACATGTTTTTTCTTCACCATGATCCATCCATGTAAATGCCACTTCCATCATTTAATTATGTTGTTAACAACAACAATGTCTCTTTCAATCTCCCATGATTTTTCAACACCATGCCCTAACTAACCAAAAATAAATAATGTTTTGTTACCTAATGACAAGGACCTCTTTCTTTTATTTGCATATACTATATTGGTTAATGTGTGCCTTTGTTTGACTTTGAGACAATGACCTATTTTCCTTAACTGCACATGAGTCTATCAAATTTGAAAACAAAACAAGGAAAATGAAAACAAAAAGAAAAAGAAGTGTTAGGAATAGGAAGACAAGGAACATGAGACGAGACACACAAGGGTGGCATGTGAAAGGTATAGGGATCCTAACATATATCCCAAGAAAACATCAATAACTATACATTGTAGGCAAAGAAACTATAAAGATATTATTCTATGATGATTTATTACAATGTACTCCATGTGTAAAAATTATAGAGATTGACAATTACAGATATTATACACATGGAGTATATGGTAATAAATCTTCATAGAATAATATCTTTACAAAGAGTAAGTATATATACATATGATAATGATTATTAAAAAAAATTAACTTTTGAAACAATCCAAAATCCATTCAACCATGCACTAAATTCATCAATATCTTATCTCCCACAACAGCACCAATACTATCTTATCTCTTGGTTTAAATTTTAAAAATATTAAAAGATGATCAATTAATGTCATTCAAGTACAATAATAATAATAATAATAATAATAATAATAATAATAATAATATATATAATAATATATGCATTCATTCAAACATATGCATTTTAAGGTTGTGATATACTTGATCTTTATACAATAATTCATTGTATCATATCAAATCATACAAAAGCTTAACACACACCAAGGCAAAAAAAAACATCATCATTAAAAAAACATCATCATATTATATCAATAAGTAAAGAACACTGAACTGGTTAAGATATATAAATAATAATGACAATAAAATAAATAAATAGACAGCGAGAGTGGGGCATGTGTGACAGGCGTGTGAGTTAAGTTTGTATATACTGCAAGTGCATGGGTCATCAAGTAATACCTTGTAGGTGAGCACAATGGTTATATTCCTAACAGAATGGCGAGAGGCTCCTATTACTTTCTTTTCGTTTAATCAATAGCCTGAATGTCTACATTGTTTCTTGATTCTAGTTCTACAAAATTAATTAATATAATATAGTTGAGGATCATTAAGTGCAATTGGTAGGAGTTTGGGTAATCATATGATGATTCCCTTAATAGTCATTTGTGAAATGGCGTTGAGAGGTGACAATTCGATCTAGTATTGCACTGGGGGAATTCAAGGGCCTATTGGTCCCAATATCTTAGCAACCAGATCTAAAACACTAGAAACTTAAAATGGAATCTCTTCTATAGTAGCCTCTTATGTCCACCTTAATTTCAAGAACTCAATTAAAAGCGCAAATCAAACACCAATTCAAAAACCTAGCTATACCTAATCTCTTTAGCACATGCAAAGATCAAGCAGAGCATGGGTGTTCTAATGTGTGCCTATATCTTCCCCATCACATTAACAAGATATCATTAACAAGCATGCAATGAATCACAAAAGACTAGAAAGAATATTGAACTACCAAAAGAATTCACAAATAAAAGTTGAGGTACATTGGCATGCAATTTCCCTCAAATTGGGGTCCTCTAAGGGATGTACAAGTATGAATCAATGAATAATAATCATCCAAAGGAAAAGAATAATAAAAGAACTCCTAAACTAACTCCCCCCAATAGGTCTCCGATGGTTGAGGTTGAGAGGATCCCAAGACGGCATTGAATCTCTTCATGCACCCTCCACTATTGGAGAAAAAATTATATGGAGCCGGCTTCACCTAGTGTTGTATAGGCCTTCCATTCATATTATGCCTTATGTCCATTCATTAAATGCACATGCTTTATTAACGGATTAATAGAAACTCTGTAAATTGAATTTTTTTTGTGAGATATTTAGATTGATTTCTTTCTTTTTCTAAGTGATCCTTGGATTTTGTTTTTTTTTGAAATTAGGACTTTTTGTATGTAATCTTGTTCTGACATGATATTTCGATTTTTGGGGATTTATATGAATTTTATGATCATAAATTTAGAAAAGAATGTAGAACCGTGGATATGGTATAGATTCTTCTCTTCAGATTTGTTAGTTTTTTTTTTTAAATTATATTTTTATTGGATTTTTTTTATGTATTTAGAATGATTTCTTTCTTTTTCTAAGTGATCCTTGGATTTTTGTGAAATTTGGACATTTTGTATGTAATCTTGTTCTCACATAATATTTGGATTTTTGGGGATTTATATGAATTTTAAGTTCATAAATTTAGAAAAGATGTAGAACTGTGGATCATACCTCATTTTTTAATTTTGTTCATCAAACAAATGGCTTGAATGTTCTTAAAGAACATAACCCTTCTGCAATATATGCAATTTAAGTTTGCTTCTTTAAATTGATTGAAGATTAAGAATTGTAAACCATGTACTTTTGCTAAACTTTGATTAAAATCCTCATGCAATATATGGAATTTATGTCTGTTTCATTAAATTGATTGAAGATTAAAGAATTGTACATAAACCATGTCCTGCTTTTAAACTTTGATAAGAACATTGTTGAGATCATAATATTGATTAGGAAACTCACTGAACATAATTTTTTGCTTCTATTTACATGTAGATTATGTTCATTAGGTTTTGTGAGGTTTATGTAACATTTTGGTTTTTCAATTTTTTCAAAACAGCATGGATGATATGGTTGTAGAGGGTTCTTCAGATTCTTGTGATAGTGACATTAATTGCATAGAAAGACCATCTATTGTAGTGCAAAAAGAAGGCATTCAACATAATTCTCAAATATCTGAAATTGGAAAATCATTTACTTCATTTGATGAGGCCTATAATTGGTAAAAATATTATGCTCAATGTCACACCCACCCCTTCTACCGAGGTAAATGTGGCACGCATCAGTTAAAAATCCATTTTAATTGCAAAACTGGCACCCCTGAAGAAAAACAACCAAATCAAACTTACAAAAGATAACTGACAACTTTACACCAACTGCAGGTTCAAATACACGAATACAACAAACATAATTACTGCAATTTTTAGGTACAACTGCTACAAGTTCACGACACCAACACAATAGAAAGAAAATGGACCCGCTACAACCCTGACTGGCTCTATACTCGCACAGGCAATCTAGTAGGGTCCTGCTCTTGGAACTGCAATGCATTTTAGTTGGTTAATAGTGTCTCAATAATTTCAAATAATTTAATATAGCATATATAAAGTATATTAAGATCAATTTCTCGAATAATTTCCCCACTTTCCCAAATACTAGAATTTCGGCAAAATATAGCTTTAAAGAGCTTTTAAACCATAAATTCATCCTAAATCACCATCAAATCAATTTTTCCAAGGAAAAATAATTTTTGTGAGAAACTGCCCTCCTAAGAGCGACTGTTGGGCTTCGCCCCCTCATCACAATCCAAAAATAACAGGTAAAGTAAAATCCGCCCTCAAATCATCGGCTTAAAAACACTCCCCGACTTAGCCACCGTCACGACTAGGTTAAGAGCCGCCAAGGTCTTCATAACCTTGAAGTTGGCCATTGAGATCCATGTGTGGTGACCCCAGGTTTCTCACATAAAAGATCCCCTGTCAATAGCTCTGTGCACTTCATAACCAGGGTTGACCACGCCGTCTCCCATTAGGCCAGACCGTGGAACCCCACATTGTAGTGTCGGACTAAAGTCCATAGTCACCATCGAAATCCAATGCAATAATGGAATTCTTTCCAATTTCCAACTTGAGAAAATCATCACACACACATGTCCAAATCCAGGACACCATTCTTATACGAGGAATGCAAACCAAATCCACAAGCATTGACAGTAAACATTTTAATACACCCACATGGTTTTCACAAATCAATCAAAGTCAAAGCATAGGTAACCATTAACATATATACATTAAATGAATAATTAATTATTTATACATGTTTTTTCCACAGTTGAAACTACGTATAATTATATAAAGTCAGATGTAACAATATGATCATCATGACACAACGACAAATAAATATAAGTATCCTTTAACATTATACATAATTAAACAAATAAATATAAGTATCCTTTAACGTTATACAAAATTAAACATAATAAAATGAAATAATTAAACAATTATTTCAAAATACTGGCTATTAAAAAATTATTTCAATAGTAACAATTAACCAATTATCCAAAATAATAGGCACCACCAACTCACCTGGTCTCCCTTGGGTTTCTCTCTAAAGCTAGAATTCTCTCTCAAGCCTGAACAACGCCTAACAAGAGAACAAAAATAAATAACTAAAATGCAGGTTGATGACGAAATTGAACCCAAAAGAAAATACAAAAAACAAATAACTGACTCTTTAATTGAGCCAACTCACTCCAATCGATTCAAACCCGACCTTGCATAATCAAACTAGACTCCACTTACACTTAAATCAAACTCAATTTGGGCTAAACCATTCTTAACCAACCTGAAACAACCTCAATTTCACTGAACCAAGTTTAATTTCACCAACCATCATTGAACCAATTCCAATTGTTATACAAAATCTCTTGAACCAGCTTGGTTCAACTGAACTCAATTCTCATTGAATTGGATCACCACAAAGTCATTAGCCCAAAATCTGAACCAAGCCTAAATCAACCTTAACCAACTTAACCTGAATTCAACCCAATTTAATTACACATTAAATTTAAATCAAATTAATTCTCACTTGGTTGCACCAAACCAATTCTTTACTCTCATTCAAACCCAAATGAACCCAATTGAATGAACTTGACTCAATCAAATCAAGCCCACTCAACTAATTTGGGCTAAGCTTAACCACTTAATCTCCACCCAATATCATCACCATCCTAATCATCATTATCCACTTAATTAATTAAAACAAACCCTAATTCCCGGGGTGCTACAGTAATCTACAGTAAATCCGAAAATTCATCCTCCATTCCAAGCAAGATCCATCATAAATACATGGGTTTTCTAAAGCAACTTGAAGCATTCATCATCTACAACAATCAACCATGCTTCTACCACCCAAATCCATACCCAAATCTCACAAAAACATACTAAAATTCTAGCATGGTTGCTCAAGCTTTTAACCAACCATCATGCTTTAATTCAACCAAGAAAACTCTTACCAAGCAAGGTCATCTCTCCGGCGATCTCCCTCCGATGATTTCCAAATCCTCCACCTCAAAACCTCCCGTTTTTCCTTTCTTTCTCTTTTTTTTCCCGGAATATTGTTACAACCTATGAAGAAAAAAAAGAAGAAAACCACATAAAAGCCACCCATTTCCACACCTTATCTCTTAACTTAAATTTCTGCCAAAATTCACTGTCAATCCCTGAAAAAACATTCCTTACAAACAAATCCCTAAAAAGTCACCAATGGTCCTTGAATCATGAAATAGTATTTCCAAAAGGTCCCTGCAAACTTAACTCTCAGTCCTTGATTTTCGAAAACATTTCAGATCATAACTTTCTATTACTTGTGAACCCAAAATTTCTAAAAACTTTCAAACTTAGGTCCTTATTCTTTCCACTTGGGTTTCTCAACAAAACTGCTCTGTAGAAAAATCTTATTACAATAGTGATAATACCCTGCATAAAGTTTCTTACAGGTTTCCAAAGGTTCAGGGTATTACACTCAAGATATTGGTTTTAGCATCATAAAAAGAAACATAAGGCTATTAAAGGATGGAACCATAAGAAATCGATATATTTTCTTTTCTAGAGAAGGCTTTCGGGAAGAAAATCAAATACTACAAAATCTATACTCTAAAAATCTAAAAACTTAAACCCTAAATCATAAGCCCTAAACTGAAAATCACAAACTCCCATAGAAAAAGGGGTTTGTCATTTTCAATTTAGGGTTTAAGGAGGGGGTTTTCGGTTTATCATTTATAGGTTTATCTATTATGATTAAATATTTAAATTTAGGATTAGATAATAAAGAGAAATTATTTTTTTAAAAAAAGAAGAGATAAAAAAAGAATGATGTGGATGCTGACATGGATTCCAACTTGATATCTACGTCATTCGGTAAACCTATTCGGGAAACCTATTCGGTAAAAATAGCATTACTCGTCAGAAAATACCATCTACTAAAAGAAAAGGTTTGGGTGTTTCCTTTTCAAATCTCCATTATCATCATCTTTTAGCTTGCTTAAGTTATCTCTTGAATTTAAAGATCAAGTTTAATTGATTGTACTGAATTGTTATCCTAATAAAAAAAATCTTCACTGGATTTTCTTCTAGGTTTTCACTTGCTTACAGAAGAGAAAAATAACCTTCTTCCTAGTTTCCTTGAGGCGATAATTGGTATTCAGAAAGGTGAAACGAAATCATTTATTCTCACATTCCCAGAATCATGGGAACAAGAAAATCTTCATGGTATTAATGCTTAATTTATGGTGATTCTATGCAATTTTTGCGCACTGTTTGTTGTTTCCATCGTTATTTATTTGTTTTAGTGAGTAGGGATTAATATTTACTTTCCTGCTAAGACTAACATATATATATATATATATATATATATATTTGTGTGTGTGTGTGTGTGTAGTGTAAAGCTCACCCCTAAATATGTCCCTTTACTACAAACAAAATAAAAAAATTATTTAACTTTTGTATCGATTTTAAATTGATGTGATGTTATAATATGATTTGTCAACAGCTACATCTCAGGGTTCTTGAGAAGATGACCTTCCATGCCTCTATTATGGGGATGCACTGTCATAATCTTTGAAATCACCAACATACACATTGATAAGTTCTTGAAAGTATGTATTTTATATATCATTTATACTACATTTAGCATGGTATTTTACATGGTTAGCACCAAACTAGTAGATAATTTCATTCTTTTGTTCACCACGAGCTTTTATTCTATCTTAGGGCCAGAGAAGCAAATATGGAAGCGTTTAGAAGTAAAACAAATCAATGTGCTGTACCAAAGTAGCACCATGGCTCACAATGGATGGGGTAACATTTCACCATGACCATTGTCCACTTTTATCATGACCATTATCAAGCTGTGTCAATGTGGAATTATAGAGAACAACACAGAAGTCATAACGGCCTTAACAACGGCCATAGTGAATCATAATGGCCATGACTAATCCACAGAACGCCAAGATAGACAGTGCTAGGGTGTGACTTGGGGCCCAAGCAACAAATGTACTTACCACGCCCTCCACAACTAGTGTGGTGAGGCCGTGGCGGACTAAATACTATAAATACCCTAGGGTTTTCAATTAGAAGAGAGGTTCTTTTGGCGAATTGAGTAGAGTTGGCTAGAACCTGTGCGGCTGGAGACAAGTTTCGTCAAGATTTTAGTGGATTCCGGTGAGTTTCTCAAGGGAAAGTCAACGTGCATCAATAGTGGAAGAAAAAATTATATGGAGCTAGCTTCACCTAGTGCTGCGTTGGTCTTCCATTAATATTATGCCATATGTCCATTCATTAAATGCACATGCTTTACTAACTGATGAAAAAAAAACTTCATTAACGGAATCTTTTAAAGGTTAAGGGAATAAAAAATACAACTCATTCAAAAAGGAATTCATGAATATCTTTTTATATGTAAAACTCATGTGCTATGATTATTCAATTTTTAAATAATTTATTATTTTAATTTGATTTTGCTAATTATTATATTATTTAATTAAGTAAAAAAATCAAATGGACATAACTTCATATACTAAAATTTTTAAACATTTTTTAAATGAGTTTATTATCTATTCGCTTATGAGATTTCATTAATTAATATAATATATTAGTTAATTAGGTAATAAAATTAATTAATAAATCACATACCCCACATTCTTCTATCTACATTTAAATTTTGTGGTGTCCTAGTGTCCTATTGGTCATGCCTATCAATTAATAGTAACATAACAAACAAAAAATGAGCATAAACAACATGACCAGATTGCCCAATTGCAAAAAGAGCAAAATTCCCTTAACCTTACAAACTACTAGAATAATTCAAAACAAAAACAAAGAAGATAAATCAAATTTGATATTTAAACTAAATAGTACGTAGAACTAGATTTTGTAAAACTCAAGATAGAACTATATCAAAGATAAAGCCAAATTAATTCTTAGAACTAAACAAATTGCATATATTGTAGAACGATCTCTAGGCAATTGGGTAAAAGTTCAAAACAAATGTATATTAAACAGATATAAGAAGATAAACTAGAACTGCTGCTTTAACCAATAAAACTATATAAATTGTATAGCTATATTACAAACTATTGCAGTAATTGAAAATAGAACTATTTTAAATAAGAAAATGAAGATAAGAAAATGAAGATTCACTTATCCATTAATCTAACACAACAGAATCCTTAGCTTGGGATTGTGTCCAACGTCAAAATATTATCACATATCCTTTTACACTTAAGAATATCTACAATACATAACAAAATTCAGTGAACAAGTGTTGGCAGATAACAATATAGATACTTAAGAAGGGTTATACTCCATTGGACAATCTTGAGATGTACTAGGTTGCTGCATCATTGGTTCAATTGTATAGTCACCAACTATTTGTTGAGTTTTTACATTTGAACCTGTCAAAAATATACTCCATTAAAACTAGGATTTTATTAACAATAAATAAACATAGACAACTTACTAAAGGTAAGATTTTAAGAACAATTTCATGAGCAATTAAATCCTTACCAATCAACATATTTGCCGATGTTTTTCCTTTCTTCCGCTTACACTCTAAACAATTTTTCGTTCGACTCCTTGATACTCCTTTTTGATGGACTGATAAAGGATTTAAAAGCTTCCTTTGAGAGGCTAAAGAGTTATTGAGATGCTTGTCGATGACTTCATGCGCACTTTAAGAATGTAAATGCTCCAAATTGAGATCTCTTTTGGACTTGACTTGTAATATATCTTCGATATTTTTAAGGGCATCATCCAAGCAAGTATCAAAGAAAGCTCGGGTTTCCTCGGTTAATAAGGCTTTAGAGACAACAACTGCTGCTTTAAACAAAATAAATCTTTTGCTTCCATAATGTTGTCCACATCAATTTCATGGCATAGAATCCCAAACTTAGCACCTTTAGTCCATCTTTTCAATATATATTGAGATGGTATCTGAAATATATTATTCCAATTTAATACTTTCAATGCATGAGAACATAGTATACCCACTGATTTAAATTTTTAACAGCTGCAACTTATAGTCCCATCCAAATAACTGTAAGTGACATTGTTCCCTTTTCCTGTTGCTTCTCCTATGAACTTGTAGTTGTGAGTTGAATAATCTGAATTAATATCTTGTATAGCAATTGAAATGATGCCCATAAGTTCTTCTTTGAACTTCTTGAAGATTTTTTGGTGTAAGTGTTTGCCGCTTGCTTTTCCATACTGTTTGCCTTGAAAATTTTGATTGATTGACTGTGATTGCAATGAAAATCTTCAAATAATTCTTTTCCTCATCTTTTCTGAACTATCTTTTCATATTTTCGAACAAACTTTGTCAAAGTCATTGTCTTTTTGTGAAATATCAAAAAACACTATTCATTCTTTCACTCCGTTGAGAAGATAATATACTGACTAAAAAATGTATCTTTTCTATAAACATGAGCCCATTTTTCTTTATTTTTGTATAGATTTTGGATCCATGAGTTCTCTTGAAGGTTGTACTTGTTGAGTAAAGAACTCCATTGCAACTCAAATTCTTCTATTGTTTGACAATATTAGATTCAAGAATTGAAGAGCTTCTTAAAATTAGCCTGACTATAGTATCTTGATATTTTCTTTGCAGCATTTTGACTAATGTGCTATGAACAAAGCCTATGTTGTGATCTTTACATGACATTTTCTATATCATTTGCCATTGCAACACATTGATCTATAAAAATAGTTTGAGGTTGCTTCCATTCCATTGCTTCCATGAAGGTCTTAAATAACCAAATAAAAGAGCTTGTAGTCTCATCAAGTAAGAACGCACATCCAAATAAAACATTTTGCAAATGATGATTGACACCAACAAATGGTGCACAAATCATATTGTATTTGTTTGTTCTATAAGTTGTTCCAAAAATTACTACATCTCCAAAATAACTATAATCAACTTTTGATCTTCCCTCTCTCCAAAAAAAGTTTGTCATGTGATTTTTAGCATCAACTTGTTCTAAGTAAAAAAAAGAAGGATCACCAACTTGTAAGCTATTGAAGTAGTCAATTAAATGTTGAGCATCACCTACTTCTAAAACATTATTTCTTTTGTTCTGCAAAAAATTGCTTCAATCAATTTGTTAAAAGTCTACATATTGTTCATCTCCAGCCTCTTTTGCCATACATGAGTATGCATCGACTGGCCTTATCCCCACTTCATCCATTTTATCTATTGTAAAAGCATGTGCATCTGAAAGTTTTCTACTAATTCTCATCATATATCTCTGATCTTCTTGAACAAGCTCATGGTTATGGCCAGAATTAAAATTAGATATAATCCATTGACCATTTTCAATAGTGAATCCAACCCTTGCATTGCAACCTACCCTTGTCTCTCTTCCCTTGTACTTGACATCAATCTATTCAGTAAAAATAGTATCTCTCTTTTCTCACTTTCAGAACCGTCTTGCTTAAATGTTTTTGAGGAGAATAGGGATGAATTCCCACTTTGATTGTCATCGCCGGGCCAATTTTAGCACCGCATCGACCTTCTCATCGAGGGCTGAATGGAAGAATGATGGAGAGAGAGAGAGAGAGAGAGAGAGAGAGAGAGAGAGAGAAAGAGATATGAGAAATGGGAGAGAGATTGGAGTTTTTGTTGGGGTACTATATTGGTTAAGTTATACAAGGATTATTTTGAACCTTTTGTATATCTTAATCCATGTTACAACCATAGTTAATAAAGTTGATTAACTTCTGTTAATGGAATCTAATAGTAGGGGCATATCCGTAATTACTTATATTTTAAAGTGGTATATATACAATTATGTTTTTTCTGAGGGTAAATATGCAATTATAGAATTTTTGAGGAATTTATAACAAATTATCTCTATAAATTAAAACATAATACATCAATCATTTTATTTCCCCTTTTCTAAAAAATATATCTATAAAAAAATCAAGCATATATCAAAGAAGACACTTGATGACAGTATCTCCCAAGAGACAGGCATAAGGAGCATACTCGGAAAAACAACCATTGTTGAGGATGAGAGTGACTGTGAAGCTCACATTGTCTGTTTCATGATCTAATTTAGGAAGGAAACGATGAAATCAGGGCACAGTAAACAATGCAAGTTTTAAATAAGAAACAATATAAATGATTTTTTTTAAGAAAGGCTCTAATGTAAAGAGAAAAAAATCAAATCCAAGAAAAATATGTTTAAATAAAAGAGTATATATTTTTTAGAAAAAAAGAAAATAAACATGTATTTTTTTTAGGGAAAAATAACATATATTGGGAAGAGAAATACGTCTTGAAATAACAAAATGCCTAAATTGCCAAAAGGATAATAATGATATTAATTAATGGGAAATTAAATCAAGCATCATCCAAGAAAGGAAAAAAAAAGAAATGATAATAGCAATAATAATACAAAGGTTTGACTGGTGGAAGAGAACGCCCATAATGAATAACCGAAGGTTTAGGGTTAAAGACGAACCAGACTAACTGAGGGCATCAACGCCGACGGCAATCTTCAAGATCTCTCCATTACTTTTGGCCTGCCGCTGATAATTATAAACAATAGAGATGGAGTGACTGAGCTCCACCTCCGAGGAATCCATTCCATTCATCAATCAATTTAAAATTTTCTTTAATTTTATTGGTGTATAGATCAGATCACATACATTCCTGACAAACAAGGAGAAGACATCATTGGCAATGCCTTTTTTGTGCTTCAATTTCTCATATGTCGATGCTGGAAGGAAGGTGGAGGAGGTGGGTGTGGTGGAATTAATGAAATTCGTTGGAGAGGAGGATAGGGAGGACGGTGAGAGGGGGATTAGGTGGTGCTATTATTTCAGTTGGTTCTTTCATTTTCAAACATTGTATTCAGTATTCTGGCAAGGGTTGGCCCTGTCTATTTTGTATCTATTTTGAGATTTTTATTAGAACTTATTTTTTGTTTTTGTTATTTTGATTTTGTTGAGCTTTAATGTCTTCCATATACTTCGTAGAACTTATATGCAACACCCAACATCATCAATTACAAAGAGGATGCTCACTCGGTTATTTCTTGACCTTGAGTGACCTCCAACTGCTAGGACACATCAATGGATGCAATAGGCCGGTACCAAAGAGCATTGTACCTTTCAAGTTAAACCGGTGAAGTAATCATATTCTACTCACAATCTATTTTGTTTATATTGCCTTGGATACTTATATTTACACACATTGAGGGCAATGTATGAATTAATTGTGGGGAAGGGGTTTAAGTTTCATTATTAACTCTTTAACATGACAAGTTTGACTTATGATGGTGCATTTAATATAGTGAGAGTTTCTTAGTATTAGGGTGGACACATACGAGTTTGTTCCATTTTGAGTTCTATTTTTTTTTAGTGTGCACGCTATTGTTGACTATTCACCTAATTAGAGCATACAACTTCTCTATTGTAGCAAATTAGACGGGGTCAGACTTCTCTAAGTTTCGCTCACCTTTACTTCTTGGAGCTGAATTGAGAAAAAAATTTGCAAATTTGAAAGAATATGTTTTGAAAAATGAAAAGAAAAGAGAAGTTGAGAAATGGAAATAGCAACCCCTATTAGAAGTGTGAAGCTACTCTCGATAAGTTAGATACTAGGTATGCCTTAACGAGAGAAAGAGATACCTCTTTAGGTAAGTAAAAACTACCATATTATTTTGGTAAAATTTGTGGAAAAAGCTATCTCTCTCTTACAGTGTGAAAGCCACTTAATGAGTGCTCACGGGAAAGGGCTACCTTAAAAGATGTGTGAAGCTGCCATCTTGCAAATAAGAATTTGTTTGTGATTTTTTGCTTATTGAAGTCCTTTTAGTCAAAAGAAGTGAATTAGAGAGTTGTAAAACACACACAATGATAGTCTTGGATAGAATGTTCACTGTTTTTGTAACTTGAAGTTTTTAATGATACGCCTTTTGTGTAACCGAAGTGCATGGGTCATACAAGTAGTAAAGTGTACCGGAATGGGTCGGGTAGTCAAATCTACAGGGACTAGTAAAGCTTTCAGCACTCGTTGTTCTTCTAATATCTACTCAGATCAAGAAAGGTAAAAGAATAAAATGGACTAACGACTCAAGAAAAAGCAGGGCTGGAAATGAATTAGGTGAGAATCACAGAGATAGAGTACTGTCCCAAACTAATGCCCTTGACAGATGCATTGACTAGGCAATGATTATATGTACACCTCCTTGGACCGTAGTGACCCCCTACGGTGGATCTGATAATGCACATCCTCACTCAATGCTTGGAGCAAACTCAACCCCTTTCCCTAATGTGTGCCCTAGCAAGATGAATAAGGCCTATCCTCTAGACAACGAGAAATCAATCTAAGGTTAACCTGCAATCTTGGCTTTAATTGCAACTATGGGGGACATGCATGCCACATCAATGCTCGTGCAGATAACGACAATCAACACAAGGAAATAATCCAAGTAAACACAAGGGAGTTCTTAAGGAAACTCAATAATCACATGCACTAAAATCAACAAATCATAGGTCAATATTCATAATCCGTGGCACCAAAACATAGTTAGCCTGTCATAGTTTACAAACATATGAAAGACTAAAAAAAAGAGAAATAATCCATGAAAAACTCCCCTTTTGCTTCCAAACCACACCAACGGCACTCCAATGAAGTCCCACCGATGTTGCTCTGCTCTACTCAGTATCCGAGCACCTTAGATCCACCTCCAATCCATGGAAGATGAAGTCCAGCCACTGCCTCCAAGAAGATCTAGAAGAAACCCTAGCAAAAAGTCGCATTGAAAACCTAACTTTGGAGCTTAAAAAGGCATTACCAAGGCAAGCACGGTAGTGCTTTTGGCCGTGCTCTTGACCGTGCTCTTTTTGTGAATGTATTAGGCACTGTTTTGGCTTGAAAAAAAGCAAAACCTGTAATTTGCACCGGGTGAAGCACGGGCGTGCTCCGATAAGCACACCCGTGTTTTGGGCACCGAAGTCATGCTTTTTCTTCTACTTACTACAATAGTTTTGCGGCAATACCGTTCTTCTCTTCTTTTGGAAATGCCTATAATTTGCACACGCATGCTTCTGACTGTGCTTCTGAATGTGCTACAGTTCCCGTGCTTAGCCATATGAGGATTTTCCCATAAAGTGCATGGGCATAAGCACAGGCGTGCTTCTGACCGTGCTACAGTTCTCGTACTTAGCCAGATGAGGATTTTCTCATAAAGGGCATGGCATAAGCACATGCGTGCTTTTGCCCATGCTTCCCCTGTAGTTTGCATTTCAGCTCTATTTTGCGTATGATTTGTTCTAAAATTCATTCTTTCATCCCAATACCTAATTACCTATACAATTAAATACAAATACACAAACTAGCATCGATTCATACCAAAATATATGCTAAAAGACAAGAAAATCATATAATATGGTATGTAAAATGTCTATATAAAATGCAATCATTAAATACCCCCACACTTGAACACTTGCACACTTGTACACTTGCTTGTCCTCAAGCAAAACAATCAAAACCAAAGATAAAGAAGAGGAATGCATGACCTATGACCTCATAGAAATAGGAAACTCAAAGTCAACCAAGGCAAAATAAGAGTTAGTACATGTTTAATTGATCAGAAATACTAGATTGACCCGGTATTCCATAATCCCCTTGTATGTGTGAATTGCGCTAAATATGTGCCCCATGTACCAATGGGGGACTTAGCTAATTAGACCTTATTTAAGCAAAAAATAAGTGGGTAGTAGATTCATACACCTTAGAGATAGCCTTTTCTCCTAGTAGGTCATCAAGTGGACATTGGTAATGCCAAAAATCCGACTACTCAAGAGAGGCTTTTCACGCTTTATAGGGTGATAGCTCTTTCTACCATCTTTTGGACAAAACTATTTACAAAACATCGGTAGGGCATTCTTATGAATCTGACTTTCCAAGATTGAAAATAAAACCATATAAGCTAACTCTGATTTTTTTTTTTTAGTGGAAAGAAAAAGAACAAACATGGTCTAAAGCCTAAAGTCCTTCCTATGTACAAGTAAACTAAAAAAAAAGGTGAAGTACATAAAAGGAGGTTTCTGAGACATGAGTGAATTATCAAATAAATTCATAAAAAATAAACACTAACTCTACTATCACGCTTAGCCTAATGGATCCCTATGCAAAAAATCATAGGTCGTCCTAAGTCATAAATCATCACAATGAATACAAAAATTAAAACCCTTCCCCACACTTAAACCGTACATTGTCCTCCATGTACAAAATGCACACTTGAAAAATAAATCAAGGACACATTAAGTTAGGGAGAAGTTTTAGGGACTTTCCTGATTAAATGAAATGGTGTGGCTGTTTTCAAAGTATGGACTCCATATTGTAATATGGCTAACATCCTAAAACGCAAAAAAAGGGAACAACTGAAGCTCAAGAAAAGAAAAATAAGAAAAATAAAGAAGAAAATACAGAAAAAGATTGAAAATGAGCTGGCGGTGCTCATAAGGTGTTGCTCTTGTAGGGTCCTTCGCGTCCTTGAGGTTCAATGTGTTAACCCCTGCATGATGACCTTCATGGATATGATATCTTGTATTAAAAAAAAAAATCAAAATATGTCACAATTTCTAGGAAACAAGGGAAACATGGGTATGCTTTTTATGAAACACCCCCGTGCTTTATAGGAAGCACCCCCTTGCTTTTCAAGGAGCACACCCATGCTTATTAGTAAGCACAGCCATGCATATTAGAGACCACAACCCAGCCTTTTATTAAGAACACCCGTGCTTATCAGGGAGCAGCCCCGTGGTTAGCTGTACACCCAAAATTTTCAATTCCTGCAAAGTGCACGCCTATAAATATGGGCGTGCTACACCAATGTTCAGCCTTGGAAAGTTTTCTGGCCTCTAAATACCCTCATTTTGAAGCTCTAACAAGCTAGTGCTCAACCCTACCAATTAACCAAACAAATATGCAATTAAAATGCCTTAAAACACTGAGAATTCCCAAAAACATCTGAAGAACATCACCAACCAAAAAAGAAGCTCAAGGGGGAAAATAACAAACTAAAGTAAGAGAACAAAAAAAACACAAAACAACCACTATTTCACGGGTTACCTCCCAAGGAGCACTTGTTTAATGTCACTAGCTTGACATACCTGAATACTTACCTTAAGGAGGTTTGAAAACAGTGTGCTTCTCCCTACTTCAGCTTGCATAACTGCTTCCAAATAATGAGAAATGTTCAAACTTACCGGGAAAGTCTTTGAGAATGGTAGTGTTAAGCTTCATGATATATGATTATGATGTGGTTGTAGGAGTTGTCTTTCTCTTCATGTTTCCACCATCAACTTCCTACAACCACTTCTATAGCTCATTCTTTAAAGTTAGAAGCATTAAAAATTGACTATTAGGTCTCCAAGGTAACAACTCAAGACAAGAGTTGTCCAATTCCAATATTGGAGGGTCCAAAGATTGCTTCAACCTTTTAGTAAAACCATTATCTTTATCTTCACGCACTCTCTTTCTATTCATCCATCCGTACTTGTTAAAAGAGACTGTGTATTCAAACTCTATCACGTATGTCTCATTCACCTCTTGAATTTTTGTTTTCCCCCATGTTTTCCTTATTTCCTTTGTTGGTGGTGTGTTCTACAATAAATGTGATGAACTCTTGATTTTCCTTCTCTTGGGAAGTCACTCTCTTGCTTGGCCTTGTTTCTCCACAATTGGAACTAAAACCTCCTTATGTTTCTCCCAATTCACTTGGTTGCAATTGATTGTTGTCACATGAGACTCTTCTCGTGTAGGATCATGAAGGGCACCAATTGAATTCTTCACATAAGCTTCATAATTTCCACTTCTTTGCATGTCCCAAGTCTCAACCTGAATTGGAGTTTCTTCCCTTAATTCATAAAAAGTATCAAACCCAATTGCTTCAATATTATCATCAAATCCATCCAAAAATTTATTTTAAGCTGAAGTACTTGATTCTAATGGGAGTACCTCTTGTGGAATATCATCATCATGCTTCAAAAACTCCCAACTCTCCATGGTAGGACTTATCTCAAATTGAATTGACATATCTTGAGTTGGGAATGGAGTTTCTTCATAGGATGTAGGAGCTACAATGTTAAAGTTTTATAACCATGCTAGATCATCCTGAATGTTGGGTGATGTTTCCTCAAACTCTTGTACCCGTTTCTCATGGTCCTGTGTGTAGCTCATCAGCATATTTGTCAAACCTCGCTCTGGTTGGGAATAGCCTGGATGATGATCAAATGAGAGATATTCCTCTAACTCTTGTGCCCTTGTATTGTTGACTTGTGTGTAGTATGTTAACAGGTTTGCAAGACTTGGCTCAGGTTAGGAGTAATTGGGATGATGGTTAATTAAGAGACATGGATAGTTCGCCAAGGCTACAACCAATTCATCCATATCTTGGCCCTCCTGAAGTAAAGAATAAATAAAAGAGTTAGATTACAAAACTAAAACAAAAGAGTAAAATTTATACAAAGAAAATAAAGATAATGGCTAGATTACTAAAATCCTAACTTTCCTAAAAGTTGCCCAGTCCCTGGCAATAGTGCTAAAAACATGATATGCCATTTAAGTAACCGCGAGTGCACAGGTCCTACAAGTAAAGTTTACCCGAATGGGTCCGGTAGTTGAATCTACAGGGACTAGTAAGCTTTTAGTACTTGTTGTTCTTCTAATATCTAGCAGGATCAAGAAGGGTAAACAAATAAAATGGACTAACGGCTGAAGTAAAAGTAGGACTGGAAATGAATTAGGTGAGGATCACAGAGATAGAGTAGTGCCCCAGACTAATCTCCTTGACAGATGCATTGACTAGGCAATGATTATATGTACATCTCCTTGGACTATGGTAACAACCTACAGAGGGTTTGATAACGTTCATACTCACTCAAGGCTAAGAGTAGACTCAACCCCTTCCCTAATGTGTGCCCTTGCTAGAAGAATAAATCTTATCCTCTAGACAGTGAAAAATCAATCTAGGGTTAACATAAACTCTTGACTACAATTGTAACTACAGGGGGCATGCACACCACATCAATGCTCACGCAGATAGCGGTAATCCCCACATCAAGTTTTGCAACATATAAACATCAATGGCAATTAACACAAGAAGATAATCCAAATAAACACAAGGGAGTTCTCAAGGAAACTTAATAATCACATGCACTAAAATTAACACATCATAAGTCAACATTCATAATCTAGGGCATCGAAAGACGGTTAGCCCCTCATAGTTTTACAAACTCATGAAAGAATAAAGAAAAAAAAAGAGAAATAATCCATGAAAAACTTCCTTTTTGCTTCCAAACCACTCCGATAGGATTCCAGTGAAGTCCTGACGACGTTGCTTTCGCTCTACTCGGTATCCTAGCACCTCAGATCCACCCCCAATCCATGGAAGATAAAATCCAGCTGTTAGCTCCAAGAAGATCTGAAAGAAATACTAGCAAAAAGTCCCTTTGAAAATGATAAGTGCTTGTGTGATATTAATGCGAAGCGTTCATTCCTTATGTTGAGTATTACTTTCCTCAGTTTTCTACATTAATATGTGTGTTTTATGTTACTTTTACGCAGGTAGGGTTGTGAGGCCGAGTATGAAGGAAATGGGCCAATGTGGATCATAATGCACCTATTTTGGAGGAGATCTTGTTAAGGTTCAAACGCGAAGACATAGGTCAGGTGTGAGATGCTAGAGTGTGTGCCAACCTCCTCGCGATTCGAGTGAGCACATCTATTTGGAGGGGCACAAAAGGCGCTCACGCTCAAGCATTCCGACTTATGCATATAAGAACAAGAGCCCCGCCAACATGTACATCATTGAAGAAGCAAGTGATTCACGACGTGAACGTGAGCCCGCTTATGCTACTCCCGATGAAAGTATGGAATTGGGAAGTTAATCGGGTCAAAGATCAGAGGGAGGACCGCAGCAATCATCGTAGCAATCATCGTAGCAACATTGTTCACGACCCGGCCGAGAAATCGAGAGAACAGAGAATCCACACGGGCGTGTGGAAATTATCCACGCCCGTGTGGAAATTCCGCGACGGGCCCGTGTATCGCTCCATGCCCGTGGAGTTGCCCGATTCCAAAGACTATTTAAAAGCCGATTCAGCCCCGATTTTTGGTATTCTTTTTCTCCATCTTTTTCCCCAACTTGTGAGAGGACTTCGGCTAGGGTTTCGAGGGGTATTGGCCAAGGTTTTTGGGGAAGTTCTACGGCTCCGACATCGTGATTCCATTAGGAAGAAGGTTGGTAAGGGAGCTTCGATCGAGGCGTATCCTATACCGGACTGAAGGAATCTTTGGACGACGAGTAGAGGACTCTCCACAAGACCATCGACACGACCATCGAGGGGTTTCTTTTATGGATTCATTGCTTTTTACATTCGATTTCTTTGATTGTATTAAGCTCCATGGAGAGCTAAAACCCCTAGTGGGTACTTGGATGATTGCGAACCCCTAGAATGTATTCGTTTCATTGAACTTCTTTATTATGCTTTCAATAAATTGATGTTTATTGTGAGTTCCAACCTTGAATGCTTTATTGTATGAACATTTCCCCTAGAGTGACACTAGGGTTGAGAGTTCTTGTTGGTAACCTTGTGAGTGAGTGACACACCACTAGCGTTAGACAAAGCTAGGTTGGAGAGGGTTGAGAGGGTGAGTCGAGAGTGCAGGGAGCGTCCCCTTTCCCTCCCGACGTGATAGATTCTACCTCCGTCCTCGAGTTCTTTGCGGCCATAATGGAGTGAATGGTCTAAGGGATGAACCTCCACTCGGGGCCTAGTTGCGCGTGCAATGGAGTGAAGCGTTGAGAGGATCTTAGTATCTAGGGCTTAATTGTGGCTAGGGACCTTCCATCTGGACCAAAGGGGTAGGTCTATATTTAGGAAGAGATTTATCACATGGAATCCCTAGAGCTCATTGCGACTCTATGCGAGTGCGAGGTGTTGAGATTGTTCGATTTCTCCTCCGAGACATGTATAGAGTTAGGCATAGTTGACCTTAGATTTGGGACTATGTATGTAAGGATTTCCACGACTCACCATTGCATTAATTAGGAAGCATAATAGAGAGTTCTTGCACTTGAAGCGATCATCCTAGGTGAAGCATTATCCGAGTACCCCATTCTTTATCGATTGCCTTACCCTGTTCTTACTTTTGCTCTTTCACTTGTTGTTTTTATTGTTGAGAATTGAATCAATTTCACACTTATCACTATTGATATTCCACATAGCTAAGAATCAAATTAAGTATTTTCACTCCCTACTCCCTGTGGATTCGACCGCGCTCACCCGGGATTATTACTTCGACAAGCCCGTGCACTTGCGGGATATAAGCAAGGGGACCTTGTCAGAAAACCAAACATTGTGGTTTAAAAAGGCATTCCTGAGGCAAGTACGGCCGTGTTCTTGGCCATGCTCTTGACCATGCTCTTTTCAAGAAAGTCTTCAGCACTATTTTGGCTTGAAAAACTCAAAGCCTGTAATTTGCATGGAGTGAAGCATGGGAGTGCTTCTAACCGTTCTTTCCATGCTACACTTCCCGTGCTTAGCTAGATGAGGATTTTCGCGTAAAGTGCATGGCATAAGCACGGGCATGCTTCAGCCCAAGCTTCCCCTGTAGTTTGTATTTCAGCACTATTTTGCGCATGATTTGTTCCAAAATTCACTCTTTCATCCCAAGACCTAATTGCCTCTACAATTAAATACAAATACTAAAATTAGCATCAATTTATACCAAAATATATGCTAAACGACAAGCAAATCGTATAATATGGTATGTAAAATGTCTATATAAAATGCACTCATCATTTAGTATTCTTATATTGTTGAAACTCAAACTACTTGTTAAACTCCCCAATTCTTGAGCACTTGAGGTCTTGCACTTTCTCCACTTGGTTTGTAAAGTTTTATTTTTGCTTGAGGAGCAAAAGCTTAAATGTGTGGGAATTTGATGAGTGTACGACATCCATATATTTTATGTCACTTTGTACACTCATTTGGCATGAATTAAAGTCATATTGTGGAATTCCATGATAAATATAGTGTGTTTTATATTGTCAGGCTTAAGACAGCATTTCAAAATGGGAGAGAGCCAAAATAAGAATTTCAGACCTTAAATGATGAAGTTGGAGCTTTCTCGGCATCATTTGAACAAGAAAAAGACAAATTGGGTGGTTTACGGGCAATTTACGGCCAACCTTATGGAAAAGACAAACAGTGTTCATGGCAGCTAAGCTCTAGTCATCCAGATATGCATTAAATTAAATATTCATTATAATTATTACTCAATCAAACTTTTACAAAGAAAAATGTCTTTAAAAAAAACTTTATGGACCAAAATTGATGACTACTTCATCATATGATATTCTAAAATGAATTTAGCCCATTTAATTACTAAAGAGTTAAAATAAAGAAATTAATTTGAACTGCTTTGCTTTTTTTACTTTTGTCTAAACTAAACATACAACCCAAAGATCAATAGTTTCACATACATAAGGATAGAAGATATTCTAATAGTCTTGCTATTCATGCATAAAGATAGTAATTACATTAACTAAGGGAAATGGGTTCAACCATGAGAGAAAAAAATCTATCCTTGTTCTCATGATTTGGTTTACCAAATCCATCTCCATAGTCAAAAAAATAATGGCTCATGCGTGCAATGTCAATTGCCAAATTAGTGAAGGATCCCTCATATGGAGAATTAATTGTAAAATGGCTTGTATTAAGCTCTTTCCATGTTTCTCGGATTAGATCTTGTAGGTATTCCCGTGCAATCATCTCCGAAACACCATTCTCATGCATGTAGCATTGGATGAATTTCTTCACATCACCTCTCTTTACCTCTTCCTATAATCATAAATGATTCTAGTAAGTTACCTGGTTCTAATAATAAAATAAGTCATTTAAAACAATCGCCACAAAAAAATAAAAAAGAAAAGAAAAGATAAAATAGAAGAAACAATCACAATGAACAACCACTAAGCAACATAATAGTGCATATCTTCAAGGGAAAGAGTAATTTCTTATGGCTAACCCCATTGAAGAACAAATAAAGCAATAAAATACTTTTTTCTGTAACTAGTGTTGTAATTTTTAATTACTTTGTCTTTGACCTTTCGCTTATTATATAAGCCTTTATGTTTATGAATTCGTAGATTTAGTTTAAATAAATTTCTTTTGTTTAATACTTGTAATATCTTCTTATTTGGTGAGATATCATATTGTAAGTAACTTATATGTCTCGAACTTAGAGTGAAATTTTAAATCATATGTAATTTTTTTAAAAAATATACAATATCTATTTGTCAATAGCCAATATTTATTAATTATCTATGCTATTTAATTTATCCTTAAAGGTTCACCATTACAAAAATCCAAAATAAGTGGTTAAAAATTCTACACTAAAGCATCTCTAGTGGTCAAAATGAAAATAGAAGAAAAAAAAACAACTTTTTATGAGGACAACTAGTTCAACTATGCTCCATGATAGAAATAATGTGATGTGCAAATATAATGTACATGTAAGAAAATTTTGCACACTTACAATTGAAGTTCCAAGATCATTGAATAAGCGAAGAATCAAAAATGATTGACGCATTATGGTTGGATAATTCTCTAAATTTTCTAAAGCTTCATTTGATATAGTTTCACTAGCACAAAAAAATGAATAAACAATTGCAGGAGCGGCACCAATTGAAATCCATGCATTCTTCAAATACTCTTTTATTTTTGGTGTATAATCATTGTGCGCCCATTTTGCCTCCACAATGTAAGCTTTGCACAATTCAACCCACTGCGATAATAGGACAAAAGGTCATACATCTGATATAACAAATACTAAGAGCTAGGTTAATTATAGCATGTAAATATAATTGATATACTGATATAGATTAAATTAAATATTAATAAAAGTAAACATTAAGAATATTGTATTGATGATAAGTTGAGAGGAGTACTGATTTCTTCAGATATGGAATGCAATTCACATTCTTCATTTTCAAGACCTCATATGCAGTTTCATTTGTTGAGTTGAAGAGTCCTAGAAAACATATTTTCATGTACTTTGGTAGGTGATCTATGTCATTAACATCCCATCTGAATGATGTATATATATGATTAGTATGCCTTTCATTAAAAATGGATATTTTCTTTCAAATAATAGTTTAGATGATCACCTATCAACGGCAGCAGTAAATAGCTCAAGCTCATCAAGAGTGCCATAGACATCAAAAATGTCATCTATGGTTGTTATCAGACAATGAACTTGGGTAAGTATCATACGATAAAAGGAAAATTTTGGTTCGGATGCAAATCCCATAGCATAAAGATAGTTTTCCACTAATCGGTCTCGTGAGAAGCTTAAATCTTTATCAACAAGGCCAAGATCAGCCCACCACCTACAAAAAACATATAGCTTCATATTAATCATTAGTTAAATATGCATATAAGCTTCTAGGTCTCTAACTATTTCCTTGTACCTATAAACTGAGTGGTCTTCTATAATCAATCATTATTTTATATAATTATATCTTGCAATAGACTTAGTATTAACTCTTAAAACCCCTATGTATTTACGGTCTTTCTGCTTGTAACTATAGTTTATATAATTTTAAGTTACGGACAATCATTTCTCATTCATATGAGCTATCTAGGATATGTATTCTTACCGTGAACATTGCTTGAGTTCTCTTTTGTATGTACTTTGGACCATGTTGAAGTCTAACTTGGCGAACTCTAACAAATTAATGTTCATCTTGTCTTCCTTCTCACACATTCCGATGAACCAATGAGTGTGCAACCTTGGCATCCTCCAATGCATTGGCATCTCTAAAGCATGTTGTACACGCTCCTTGAGTATGGGATCTATGTCTTGTTCCTTAATGATAGTCTTAAGGTGTTTGATTGTGAAAACACTAGCTTCCTCCAATGTATCCTCTCCTTCCTTGACAAGATGAGAGGCCTCATATAAGCTAAGCATTCCTTCTATGTCATTGCAAAGACTTAATTGGAAGTTGCCATTTTCACTTTTGAATCTGTCAAAAACTCCTATCCACAAGAAAAGCAAAACTATCATAATTCAAAACAATACCAACTAAGACAACTCATCCTTCAATTAGAATTAAAATTGCATATCTCATGGATAAGATTTTTTTTTTTTTTTTGAGAACTTTTTAACTCGAATTCATATAAAATAATATAATAAATCAATTAAAAGTGCTCATCAATAGTTTAACCTTTTTAAAATTTATTCATAGGTTTTTTTAGAAACAATACTTTTTCAAAACATGGCTCTGCGGAAATTATTTCGACGCATTTGTCAAAAACATTAAATAAGAGAATAATGTTGCAATGGCAAATGGTAAAATACCATATATAGAATATTATGATATATTACATGGGTACCTTCTGAAACCTTGTAGCCATACTCCCTTACAAGCCTAAAGAAGAGTGAGGTGGCAAATAAATCATTCTTTATGAAATTTATATTCACCGAACTATTTATAGTTCCAATTGCTTCCTTGATCTCTTTCTCAAAGTGATATGCGACTCCAAGCTGTCGTAGAGTGTCAATGAACTTTAATTGATGGATGATGTCTTTGTTTTCATGAAGCAAATGCTTTGTAGCATCTTTCAATTTTTCAAACCTTGATGTAAATTTCTTGTCCTATATAGCCCATAAAAATAAGTATTCAAAACAAAGACCTAGAGATAAAATGTTAACATTAACATCATAATATGATTTTTCTAACACTAGAGCTAATCAAAATTATTTAATAACCCCATTAAGTTTTAACTTAGGTACATAATTATTTAAAACTTTTAACTGAATTTATTTTATTTCTTGTGCTTCTTACATCTAAATCCACAATAATCATTAGTCGGTGTTGGGCTAGATCTAGACTCATGTTGTCAATAGGGAATCAGGATGATTCCCAATATCCTTTTGTGCATATAAGGAATGACAACTTCTTCAATATTAAAAAAAATCATTTACAATTCTTAAATCTATAAACATCCAGAACCCATATTTAAATGCTTAAATCCTAGCCAATATTTTAAGTTAAAAAAAATTAGTTAAAACTAAATCATAAGCATAAATAGCAAATTTTAATAAATTTTACTTCAAATTAAAAATAATTAAAATAAATGTCTTGTATAAAAACTCATTAAGTTGTTATTATTATATAAATTTATACAAATTAATTTATCAACTTGAATAAACATAATCTTTTAAACTGTGCAAGTTATGATTACCTCAGTCTCAATTCCGAGTTTCCCGAAATGAAAACCTTACTCAGAATCATAAACTAATAAGTCAAAAAATCATTGGTCAATCAGGTGTCTTTTCATTTTTAATATTTTCTAGCTATTTTCATATATATATATATATATATATATATATTCCTCAAATAGATGAATAGGACCACCATGACACCTTACTCCCTCTTTTTATTTAAAAATTAAAAATCCAGGTAGGCAGTATTTCTTTCCTCCCCCCCTTTCAAACCACATCAAGAGTTTCAATTTAAGCGATCAATCAATTTAGACTTTTAACCTGTTGAGGTAATCTTTTTTAAGTATATTTCTTTTTGGTTTGATAAATTTTAATTGATTATTCATATAATTTGAAATTTAATATATACATATATATTAGATTTTGCTTTTTTAATATTCTAAATGATACACTTAGTAAATCTTCAAACTCCACCACTGCAAAAACATTGTCAAATTAAAAAGATATTAAGTTATTAATAAAAAGGCATGGTATGAAAGAATATGTTAAACAATAAAGATAAACGGCGCTTGTTGCCTTTCTAAAAAAATAATAATAATAATAATAATAATAATAAATGAAAATTTATGTACATACCAATTTTTAAATACCAACTTACAAAAAATTAAGTTTTTTATTATATAATCTTACAAGATATATATATATATATATATATCACTGCATTTTATAACATGGCTAGATAATCTGTTTATTCAGTTCTTTTAAAGTGTATCAAGCAATAAAATCTAATACAAATGTCAAAATTTATATCTTAACCATTTCCAAAACAAGGCGAGTGGTAATTAACTCCTTTTCTCCTCAACTGAACTTTTGAGGGTTGGTAAATAAGACTTCAAGCTAATAATAAAAGCCCTGCAATACTCCACTCCGCTGGGGCTTCCACTTGATCTATTTCTCACAGAAAACTCTGAGTTTTTCATCAGGAAAGTTACTAGGAAATCTAAATTAGTCATCTTAACGTTTTCAATTACAAATATAATATCTGATATCACATAAATTTGAGCAACAATAAACTACCATAATGAATCTATAGATCATAATATCTGACATCATATAGAAAAAGAAACTCACCATAAAATGATCATCCTTCATGGACTGAAGATAATCATTAGTCCATAGAGTTGGCTGAAAATTTGCAGATCTACGCTGAGTTATTGAAGAAGAAGAAGAAGAAGAAGAAGAAGAAGAAGAAAAGAGTAGTCCACGTGTTGAGCTTTAGTGTTGCTGATCATGTGTGAGCACTTTTGAGCACTAATAATTTTCTTATTGCAGTGTTCATGTCTCTGTGAAAATCTTGGAAAAGAAGAGAGAGTCAGTGCCTTGCTAGCAAAACCAAGTGAAGCAATCTGGAAAAGGGGGCAGGCCATTAGCACAGATTAACTTCACCAAGTTGAATATGGCACACAGCTATTACCACATATTTATAGACATAATTGATTGGGATAAGATGGAATCTTAAAACGTGTGGCTGCCGGTGCCCCCAAAATACATATATATATTATATATACTTTAAAAGGAAATAGTCACCATCTCAGACTCTCAATAATTCAGAGGAATGGTTGTAAAACTAAAAAAATACTTTGAAAGGAAATAGTCACAATCTTTTGGTTTTTTTTTTTTGGTTTTTGTTTGTGTTTGCAAAGATAACAGACACTGTTGAAAAAAAAAATTATAGATAAGTACAAAATACACTAATTACAGTAGTTTAACAATTTGATAAAACTTTATTATATGTGATAAATTAACACGTGAGACAATTAAAACTTGTTAAATGCATCCAAAATAATATATAAAGGATCATAACTTCATAATAATAAATTTCTCCTGCCATATAAATTTGAAATAATGAAGAATATGACTCTTTTAATAAATAACCAATGTTTTAATAACCGGACCGGTTATCGAACTGGTTAGGCAACCGGTTCCGGTCCAACCGGTTGAACCGGCCGGTTCAACCGGAATTAATTTTTTCAAATAAATAAATACTTAAAAATTAAAAAAAGAAGTAAAAAATAACTTCAAAAATAAAGAAAAAATAATAAAAAAATACAAAATTAGATATGACAAAGTTAAATTACCTTTATAAGGTCACAAAGTCTCAACTTTATATAAAATTAAAATGTTTAATATACAAACATACAAAGATATAACTATACAACAAATATTAAAAAAATAAATAATTAAATAAAATATAAGTATACAAGTATACAACAACAATAATGATTAAAAAATAAAAACTAAACCATTGAAATGTTTAGTTTAATACTTTAATATTTAACTTTAATGATTTAATTATTGATTAGCATAAAATTATAAGTTTATTATAATAAGTTTATTATAATAAATTAATGATAATAAATCATAATATATTAATATCTTGCGGCATTTTGTTTTTTATTTTTATTTTTTACTTTTTTGCCTTTTTGAAATTTGGACCAATTTAATAAGTTTATTAACTTTATTTAAGTTTTTAATTATAAAATAAATAAACCAATTAAATAATTTAAATTAATAAATTAGCCGGTTCAACCGGTTCACCGGTTCAACGGTTGAACCGGCCGGCCCGGTTCATTACTATTTTATGTGAGTAATCAGACCGGTTTACCGGCCGGTTCCCGGTTCAATCGGTTCAATCGGCCAGTCCGGTTTGATTTTTAAATCACTGTAAATAACCCACACTAGGACCCAATGAACAATAGAAAAACTACTCTACCGTCTACTAAATAATACTTTACAATATTGAAGAATTTAATTTTTTCCGAAATAAACGGTGCATACACAGTACTATCCCAAATGCTTAACCACTTGCACTAAGCAACTGTTGGCAATAGTCACCATCTGATTTATTTAGACGAATGGTTGTGAAAAATATGGGCTAAACCAAGCCAATTTCGGTGGCTTGCATGAGTCACGTGCGTCTTCTCTTGCCATTAACGCTCCTCCAGTACTGTTGCAAGGACGATTTCTGAGTGTGACAGTCGTACTTGTGAGATTCCCTTGTAAATTAAGCTAAACCAAACCAATTTCGGTGGCTTGCATGAGTCACATGCGTCTTCTCTTACCATTAACGCTCCTCCAGTACTGTTGCAAGATCGATTTCTGAGTGTGACAGTCGTACCTGTGAGATTCCTGTAAATTAAGCTTATGAAAAAGGGCATTCCTTTGTATTGAAAGTGTGAAAAATGTGACTTTGGTGTAGCTTGACTATTCACTTCAGTTAGTATTTTTTTTTAATCATTTGTTAAGAAATTCCATGGTAAAAATATGCAAATTCACTCCCTCAATTTAAGGGAAAAAATAAATAAAATTATAAAAATAATATATGAGTTTAAATCATATGAAATTTCATTTTTATTTTTTAATTATTAAAAAAATATTATTTTAGTAGTTACTTGTGAATAAATATAAGCTATTTTTTAGAGTTGCCATTTAGGAATTTAACTAATAATAATGAAAAAAAGCATAAAAATAAATCGTAACTCATAGACATATATAATTCAACAATATTTTATGGACATATATAAACAAAAAAATACATATAATTTAGTTAACATATTTTCCAGGTGTATAAATAGAAAAACTTATAATCTTTATTTGTTTATTTATTATATGAGTCACATACTTGTAAATTGTAACATTTAATTAATAATAAATGGATTTACAATATATATATATATATATATTCAAAGGTTAAGAAATGAAGTTCTTGTTATTGTACGTTTTTAGTTATTCCTATAAGTTATTAGTTATTATTTTATGTTACCGTTAATCTATTACTCTTTAATATTATTAGGTTTATGTTTATGGTTTTTATGGTTGTAATAATCATTCATGCTTATTATTTTGCATTGTCGCATATCTATTTAAGTTTCTGATGCAGCGGTATACTCGAGCTGTTGATTCGCGCACGAATACCCAGTACAAATCTTTAAAACCTGTTGATCAAAGATAGCCAGGAATTGGAAAAAAAAGAAAGTAAATTTTATTACTCAAGAGAATAACTATTACAAAACTGATCTTACTCTCGCCCATAGGCTTACATTAAATAGAAAAAAAAAACAAAGATATGAAAATAATCCTAAAACGGAGATAATTCGAAAATATACCAAAAATGGTAAATTTTCAAATACCGGCAAGAAATAAAAGAGTTAACAAAATAAATGCTAACGCCATAAACGGCTTACAAATCAGAGATTTCTAGCCAAATTAATAGCGAAATCAATTATTACTAAAAATAGCAAAATCAGGGTTTTTGAGGCCTAAACGATGGAATTTGGCCGAAATCATGCATGACTCACGAGTTTGTGCTGCGCAAACTCATGACTTGTGTTCGTTGGCCCGTTTCCCATCAGACCAGACCCAAGAAACCCAAAAACTCCACCGCCCGGCAAAATTACTAAAATACCCTTCAGTCACTTCGAGTCCCACTTCCGCATGAACGCGCATGCCATCTCCTCAATACGGCCCGCATCATTCTCCCAGGCGGGATAGAGTTCAACCCCGAATTTTCATCATCTGAAGAGTCTCCATAGTAGGGTAACAAATAATTGATATTGAAGACATCCGCCGTTCGGATATGGCTAGGGAGTTGAAGTCGGTAGGCATTGGAATTAATCTTCTCAATAATCTCGACAGGCCCAATTTTTTTTGCCTTGAGCTTATTATTCTCCCCAACAGAAAAGCGTTCTTTAGATAACACAGCCCACACAAAGTCATCCACCTCGAACTCATTATGGCGGCGGTGTTGGTCAGCATGCCTCTTGTAACGTGCATTTGAGGAGGTTAAATTGTCAAAGACAGTCTTGTGAATGTCTTGTAACCCTGTGACAAAATCAGCAGCCTTTCCATGGACTTTAGTCTTTGCCGGGAAGGGAAGGAGGTCAAGTGGTCCACGTGGAAGTGCCGAATACACCACCTGAAATGGGCTGAACCCTGTACTCTTGTTGGTAGCATGGTTGTGAGCGAACTCTGTTTGATTCAACTTCATCGTTTGCTGGGTACTAGCACCAACTTTACGCCTCCGTAGGTGAAACTGTAGGAGTTCGCTCGCCCATCATGGAAAACCCTCCGATCATACTGCCAGGGTCTTCCTAATAATAGATGGCACGCATCCATGGGCACGACATCACACCATGCTTCATCCCTGTACTTTGCGCCGATGGAGAACGTAACCAAAGCTCGTTTGGATACTGTCAACTATCCTCCTCTCTTTAGCCATGCTAATTTGTACGGTGCAGGATGTTGTTAAGTGGAAATCCGGAGCTTCTGCACAGTTTTTTCAGATATGATGTTCTCACAGCTACCTCCATTAATTACGAACCGACATACCTTACCAAGAATAGTACAGGAGGAGTGGAAGATATTAGTTCGCAACACTGCGTCTTCCGTAGCTCGAGGCGTCAAGCAAGATCTGCGCACCACTAGAGCCGTCCCCACATCTCCCTCAACTATCTCTTCATCGAGGTCACCCTCATTATACAGTGGTGGAAGTATTTCGGTTGTGTCTTCTTCCTCCTCCGCCAACATAACTCGTTTGCCCCCTTTCCGACAAATCGGCTTGCGTGACCTCTCTCCACAATCAAGCATTGTATATTGTTGTTGCCGCCTCCTCGACGTAAGTGGCATCCGTCCGGTCGAGCGGTGGGAGCCGCTCCCCGAGTCACACCACTCGCGCTAATGCCGATCTGTCTGCTACCGCTGGGAGCCCCACCCGAGCTCATAGAGGATGATCGCCGCTGCTCGCCGCTCAATAATTAGTGCTTGCTGATGGGCCGCCGAGATGGAGATTGGATCGAACAGGTTGACTGTCTCCTGGATCTGAGTACGCAAGCCACCAATAAGCGGAGGAGTTCCTTGATTGGCTTACCACGGCCGAGGAAGTCTTGGAGTTCAAAGGAGTCCCGGAGGACAAAAGAGTTGGCTAGTGGCAACACGATTGCGTGGGCATGCAACCGCATGGTGGCAACAACTGAAACTCAACCGTAGTAGGTTGGGAAAAGACAAGATCAATTCTTGGGAGAAGATGAAGAAACACATGCGCTCCAGCTTCTTACCCCACATTTATCAGCGCATAATCTTCAGCTGATTGCACAATCTTCGCCATGGAACGCACACTGTGGAGTAGTACACCACTGAGTTGTACTAGTTGTTGGCTCGGAATGAAGTTCAAGAATCAACAGTTCGAGTATACCGCTGCATCAGTTTGGTACCAGAGCCGAATCGATCATGCCACCACAAGGACGAGGTGCGGGTCGCCCTACGCAAAAGATGGAGGAGATTTATGATTGTGAGGATGATGCTAGATTTGAGCAGCGAGTTGGCCGCCTCTTAGACCATCAAATGGAGCGGATGATGGAGGAACTGACTGAACGGATTACTCAAATGATGGGTAACATCAATCAAGGGCGTGTCTCCAAAAGTAGAAGCAAATGCACCATTCAGGAAGACAATGGCTACTTTGTTGGCATTGCCCTGGCAGGGCGACAAGGAGGGCAAGATCATGGGGGTGACAATCAACACTACCGCGATGAAGATAGGCATTGAGAATCTGGTATACGAGCCGATATTTCAGAATTCCATGGGAGACTACAAGCGTAAGATTTCCGAGGGGAGTTATCGTTGATCGCTCCATGGGAACTAGCATGAACAGGGAAACAATAGCACCATTCAATGTTTTCGAGCCAGGGAGAAAAGTGGCATTGCCAGCGATTGCAGGGAAGGAAGGCATGAGAGTTATGCTCGTCGAGGAAAAAAGAGGATACGGGAGATATTATTCCGCCTGTATTTGACAAAGATGACCTTGATGAAGAGGAATAAGACATGATCGATGTAGGCCCACCGATGTTTGACGAAGGTGACCTTGATGAGAAGGTCGTCGAGGGTGACGCTAGTGCGCCTCGGGTAGTACTGAAGATCCCTGTTTGACACCCAAGGCTCATCAAGACGATTACGGCGATCTAACATCTTACGATCCACCTATACTATACTTGGGAAAGTATGCAAGTTTGTAATTGATGCGGTAGTTGTGCAATTGAAGAGACAATCCCAAAGATTGTGAAACCAATTGTAGTTGAATTCAAAGACATATGTCCTGAAGAACTACCTGATAAGCTACCACCATTAAGTGATGTTCAACATCAAATTGGTGTGGGCCTTCCAAATCAAGGGCAAATTCGAGAGCGAATTCTATTCAACCTAGGGAGAATGATAAGGGGCGTATTGAGGAGCAAGCCTGTATCTTTTTGGATAAAAGGGATATGGCCTAATAAGGGTATTCTAGTAATTTTTCAAGCGGTGGAGTTTTTGGTTTTTTAAGGGTCTCACTTGAAGGAAAAACGGGTCAACAAACACAAATTACTAGCTTTTGCTTGTGTGTCATATTAAAATTTGGCCAAATTCCATCTTTTTAGGCCCTCAAAAACTCTAATTTTTGCCATTTTTTAGTAATAATTGATTTCGTTATATCTTATGATAGAAATCTCCGATTAGTGAGTCGCTTTGTGGCAATAGTCTTTATTTTTGATAGATCTTTTTATTTCTTGTCGATATTTGAGAATTTACTATTTTTTTGGTAAATTTTTGAATTATCTCCTTTCTTAGTGCTATTTTCGCTCTATTTAATGTAAAGCCTCATGGGCAAGAGAAAATTAGTTTTTGTAATAGTTATTCTCTTTGAGTAATAAAATTTACTCTTTTCCAATTCCCCGGTTATCTTTGATCAATAGGTTTTGAAGACTTATACTGGGTATTCGTCGCGAATCAATCAGCCTCGAGTACTACCGCATCGGGCTTCGATTTATTATCTGGTTTTCCCATTTAGAGTATTACATCTTATGTTGTATGTATTATTATTCTAAGTTGTTACTGATTATTATAAGTTTATGCATATTGTTGTATAATATAAATGCATTTGTTATTAATTAAATATTACAATTTACAAGTATGTGACTTATATAATAAATAATAATAATAATAATAATAATAATAATAATAATAATAATAATAATAATAATAATAATAATAATAATAATGACAACAACAACATAGTCACATTTACACCTTTTAATATACATGTGTGTGCATATATATACGAGCTCACAACTGAGCTTATAAACGAGCTTATAAATGAGTTTGTTCGTGAGTGATGAGTGTACAATGCTCCATTATTTTATATTATTTTGTACACTCATTAGGTATGTATTAGAAGTATATTGTGGAATTCGATGCTAAATATAGTGTGTTTTATATTCTCAGGCTTTGAACATCACTTAAAGACGAGAGAGAGCTAAAATAAGCATTATATACCCTAAACGAAGAAGATGGAACTCTCTCGACGTCAATTGGATAAGGACATGGAAAACAGGATGGCTTACAGGCAGCTTATGCCCTAACTTACAGCTGTAAGCCTCTTCTAGAGAACTTTACAAGCATGCTTATGCCCATAAGGAGGAGTATAAAGTTAAATCAGAGGACCTTACGGGTAAGACTTACGCCTATAAGAAGGCCCATAAGGATCATCCAAAGGAGTTTACGAGAAAAGCTTACGCCCGTAAAGGCGGTCGCAAAGGCAACTCAGAGAAGTATAACGTCTAGCGCTTATGGCCGTAAGCTAGACTGTAACACAAGATAGAAGACCTTACGGATGGGACTTACGGCCGTGAGTGTTCGCTTAAGGCTCATGACCCATCATCTCGAGCTCCTTACAGCCATGGCCTTACGCCAATAAGCAGTCGGTAAGCAACACACAATATATATAGATCTAATAAGGATTTTTAGGGTAATCTTTAATTCTTTTCTTGGAGGCGAGGCTAGGGAAGAAAGGAGGTGAATCTCAAGGGATTTAGTGGAGACTTTTGAAAGAGATTTGGATTTATCATCAAGAGGAGGAAGATCGTAATCGTCAAGCTCACCTTGGTAGCATTTACCGAAGGTTCTTGGGAGTTTCCGTTGATCAACCTTCGGCACGATTGGGAAGGGGATTTTCATGTTTATGTTCATTCTCTTTTGTGTCTTGTAATTTGAATGCTTGACCTCCTTTAATAGAGGGCTAATTTTGTAGATGTTTGAGCATAGTTGAACTCTAGGGTTTTATCTCTTTTGACATTGGTTGTAGACCTTTGAGATTTATTTGTTTCTTAATTGAAATCTATATTATTTGAATCTAATTATGCGTTTGTATTGCTTGATTAATTTTATAGTGGCGAAAGCCCTACTTATTCTACTCAATGTGCTTTGTAAAGAGTAGAAATACCCACCTAGTATAGACATGCCACTATTAGAGGAGACCATGAGTAAGCCTAGCAATAGGGTACTTTAGAGAATTTTTCTCCCTCAATCCTCCCGAGTGAGTTAATGAGTAAATATGTACTCTTAGCAATAATGTGGAATAGATTTTAAGAGAAATCGAATCTCTATTCTGTATTCGGAGTAAGAATAATCTTTTTTCAATAAAGATTACCTAATTAAGAAATTCTTCTCAACTCACATCGAGATTTTACTAATTGTTAATGCGATTGTGTGATGGTTGTATTAGCACTGTACCAAATTAATTACTATTCACCCTTGAAAAAGGGGTTTAGTATAATTTAGGAAATCTCTATATTCAAATAAGATTGTATGTTTAAACAACCTTTGTCTTGCACTTAACAAGACCCTAGAGGGATGCTAAGCCTGAACATCGTTTCTTCTCCTGATTTCTTCTCCTTATTTCATATTCCTTAGTTCTATTTTCTATTCCTGTTATTCACACACATCACTACTTTGGTTTAGGTTAATTTTCGGAACTAGGGTTAGTACTAGTAATCTCAATCTTTCATGTGGACCGACAAACCTCTTTTTAGCACTCTATTACACGATTGGCACATACACTTGGGTCTCTATCAATGAGCTTTGTTCATGAGCTTGTTTACAAGCTTAGTCATGAGTTGTATTCATGAGCTTGTTCATGGGCCAAAACAAGTTGAGCTTTCTGCTGTTCAAGCTTGGCTCGTTTATTAATCGAGCTTGAAAATAAAGCTCAAGCTTGGCTTGTTTTCAATATGAGCTGAACACGAGCGAGCTCTTATTGAGCCGAATACTAAGCCCCTCTCAAATAGCTAAGCTCAAATGCAACATGGACTAAAGTGAGTATGAGGGTTAGACTTAAGTAGCTTTTGATGTTTACTTTAATTTTGGCGTGAAGATCTAATCATCACTTTCATTTCCTTCATTCTTTAGTTTAACATATTTTCTTTAATTCCCATTGTAAATTGCTATTTTTCGGCCAATCTTCTTTGAACCATGTGACTCTTCTTCTTACTATAATTAATTCATCAAGGATTCTTCCCAAATTACCCTTCAGAATTCCGTCTCCTTTAGAAATATTGCTTACCTTGTTACCGGGCACGAAGCAAGGGGTGGGCGAAGGGGGGCCATAACCCCCCTGAGCTCCATCCCTTTGCACATATATTAATATATATATAACAAAAGAGATGAGAGATATGCCCACAATGACATATATATTACATTCGACTATGTCATACTATCAAATAATGTTTATTATATAAATAAATTTATTAGATATAGTTTAATAAGTTTGAAAGAGAAGTCATGACTCTGATTTTCTATAAATTACTACATATAGTCTTAAACAATTATATTTTTAAAAAATATTTACAAAAATCTATTATTTGGTCACCTAATCCTTTATAAATTTATATATGAAATTACAAATATTAAGTTTCAAATATATATATATATATATATATTTAGAAAAATTATTATTTGGCCTCTCATGATTTTTTTTTCACTTGGTCCCCCCTAAAAATAATTCCTAGCTCTGCCTTTGCTTGTCACTAGATTAACAATTCGAATTGTGAGGAAAGGAAGAATAACCAAATAATAATAATAAACATAGAGTTTTTTAAGAATAAATTTATTCTGTACTTCACATCATAATTAATAATTCAACATGCCTTTAAATAGGCAATACATAAAGAATCTATAATATCTAAACTAAAACAAAAAAAAATTAATAAATCCAAAAAACTACAATAAAATCTAAGATATTGACCAATTACAAATTTGAATTGTTCTCTAACACACTCACTTAATTCAAAGTTGTAAAATTGAATAAATCTTCCAACTTTGTGGAACATATCTCCAAACTTCAAAAATAACTTTGCAAGAACTAATTAATGGTTTGCAAGTTCAAGAACAGAGGAGAAGTATGAGATAAGAGGCAGCTTACTAAGCCAAAAGTTTATCTTTTAAGAATAACAAAATAATAACACTCCAAGAAAAATCAAATCGGCATGGAAAAATTGGCACGGAAAAAAAATCATGACAAATTTGTTACAAGATTTGACACGGAACTAACAAACTGTGTCAAATATATGATTTTTTTAAAAAATATTTTTTCTTTCGTGCCAAATACTGTGCCAAATATACAAATTTAATAATTTTGCATGCCACTGCCGAATGCAGTGCCAAACATATTTTTTTTAAAAAAAATAATTTATTAATACTGTGCCAAATACCGTGCCAAAAACCCAAATATAATAATATATTAATATCGTGCCAAATGTCATGCCAAAATACAAAAATAATACTATATAAATATCATACCAAATACTGTGCCAAAAATATAAATATAATATTATATTACTTCCGTGACAAATACCATGCCAAAAATAGATATATAATAATATATTAATACCGTGCCAACAATATAAATATAGTGATACATTAATGTCGTACCAAATACCGTGCAAAATATAAATATAATTGCCAAATATTGTGCCAAATATACAAATTTAATAATTTTGCATGCCACTGCCGAATGCAGTGCCAAACATATTTTTTTTTAAAAAAAATAATTTATTAATATCGGTCCAAATACCGCTGCTAAAAACCTCAAAATATAATAATATATTATAATATCGTACAAATGTCATGCCAAAAATACAAAATAATACTATATAAATATCATGCCAACATCTGTACAAAAATATAAATATAATATTATATTACTTCCGTGACAAATACCATGCCAAAAATACATATATAATAATATATTAATACAGTGCCAACAATATAAATATAGTGATACATTAATGTCGTACCAAATACCGTGCAAAATATAAATATAATTGCCAAATACAGTGCCAAAAATATAAATATAATAATATATGAATACCGTGCCAAATGTGGTGCCAAAAATATAAATGTAATAATGTATTAACACCGTATCAAATACCGTGCCAAAAATATAAATATAGTAAATTATTAATACCATGCCAAAGACTGCCAAAAATACAAATATAGTAAATTGATTAATGCCGTATCAAATATGGTGCCAAAAATATAAATATATTAATATATTATTACCGTGCCAAATACAGGGCCAAAAATTAAAATATAATAATATACACAATTCACACCAAGCAAGCTCTAAACCATCTCTAATCCTTCCACTAAACCCTTGTTATCTCTTTAATCTCCAAATTATTATAGAGATAATGAAACAAGGACGTTGCTCCTCGAGTTTGTATTGTTATGAAACATCTCTCTTTTTATCCTTACCCTTCTTCTTCTTCTTCTTCTTCTTCTTCTTCTTCTCTCCCTTGTAAAACCCTAACCCTAATATCTCTTCTTCTTCACCATCACCCTTCGCCATGGACGCTACTCCTCAAGCTCCCGACACTGACCCCAACTCTCTTGCTAACCAACCCTAATCCCCAGCCCCCATTGAAGCTTCCTCACCATTGGTATTGTCTCCTTCCTTTTTTTGGATCTCGCTATTCGCTTCTCTCTTCTTCGGAGCCTCGAATCCCTCTCCATTTGGTGAGCGAGCAAGAGAGAAGGCACCCGAGCTTCATTTGATTTTGGTTTCTATGATCGATAAGGGTTGGGAGTGGAGATTGCTTGATTTCTAGGCAGTACTTAAGGATTTGATCTTTGCTTGCATCTCTGAGTGGCCTTTTCTGGTTGACCAGCCTCTCAGGCTCCAATTCCTTCCCATTAGTCACTGAGGTATTCCCCTCCAAGTTTTGTTTCTATTGGTTTGTCTGATTGATCATATCATTATCTATTAATTTCTTCATAGAATTTTACAATATATTAATATATATTGTTGGTGAACAACAGGCAGGGTATTAGCATCAAAACTTCCAAAAGTTGGAAGCAAAACCTTTTTCATACCCTTTTGATTTATTCTTTTGCATTCAATATCTTGGATGTTTTGATTTATTCTATTCAATTTAGTAGACACTCTTGTTGAATTATCATCCACTTTCCATGGAGATTCTCTCCTGAAAAATAATCAACATATTAGATAAACAATGAAAATGCACAATCACTATAGGATTATAGTGTTTTAGTGGCATTTCCTTGGCGGCGTTTTTCATAAACGCCGGCATTTCTACGACGCTTTCATTATAAAACGCCATAAAAGCTCTTTCTAGTACAGAAGAATTTAACATTCACGGCATTTTCAGTTCAAACGCCGGCATTGGTGTTACATTAGCGGCGTTAATGTATTAAACGCCGGCAATGTTTACTCGCGCGCTAGCTGGAAATGGATGGCGCGAAGAATTTTAGAACATTAACGGGGTTTTCGCGGCGTTTGTATTATAAAACGCCGGGATAATGCACATGACTGTGTGGCGTTTGTGAATAAAATGCCGTGAGTTTACTATTGATTTGGTGGCGTTTGTGTGTAAAACGCCGGCAATTTATCTTATTTTTCTCCATGGCCCCGCCGTCTAGGTTTTTCTTCTCCATCGTGCCCCTCGCTCAATAGCTTCCAAATTCCGGTTCTGCGATTTTGAAATCGACGATCGAGCCTCCAAATCTCCTGGCCGTGCACCTTCTCCTGTTGGCCGCAGCATCCTCTTGTTAGTTCGCCGGCGCATGCCGCTCAATCCCGTCGTTTCTCTACAGTCCAAAGGTATCACTATTCTTTTCTTCGTCTTTCGATCTCTACGAAGCCTGATATTGAATGTGTGATTTGTGATCCTTCACTATTGTTGGTCTATGTATTTTTAGACGCAAGTTTATTGACTCTGCACTTGTACCTCTTGGGAGTCTTGTGCTGCATTGACGAGATCAAAGGTCTGCTGCATTGACGAGATCAAAGGCCTGCTACATTGACGAGATCGCTAGGACTCGATCGAAAAGGTATGAGCTTATGCTCTTCTTTTGTGCATAAATCCTTTCTTTCTTGTGGTGTTTGGTCTCTGCCGTTGTGTTTTGTCTATAATGTTTGGTTCTAAGTTCTTTGGTTCTTTGGAATTCAAGTGTGAGAACAAGGATCCGTTTGGTTTCTTTGTTAATTGGTGAAAGTGCTCTTAGTTTTTTTCTATTTGGTGATGTGGTGGAGGATGTGATTGAGCTCTCTCCGGATCGATTTGGTTTTTGGCATTTCTTGATGCATGGCCGGAGGCTATGAAGAATCAATCAAATCCTTTCTTCTTGTTCTTCTTATAATTAATTATTCTTTCTAGTTGAATTAATGCAACTTAATTTCCTTAATTGAAATTTATGGAAGGATCAAAGAAGTAACTTAATTTGGTTGCATGTTGTTTGGTTTCTAATTATCTAGCAATTTTGGCATGCTATCAGATCAATCACAAGAACTTAATTTGTGATTCAAGTAGTCATCTTTGTCTTTAATTTCCATTAGCATTTCAGAAGCCTTTCTTAAGGAATTTAGAGAATGATTCGGTTTTCTTGAAAGAATTAATTTTTGATTTTATTCAACTGCTTTTTGTTGCATGTTGTTTGGTTTCTTTTAGTGCATATGCATGTATAGATATATATATATATATATATAGATTTAGAGTTAATATTTTAATACACATGTGCCATTATTTTTCTACATGAGTTAAGGTTCACACTTATCTTTTCGGCATGATATGAATACCATAAAGAATATCCAGTGTCAATAGATCAATGGGTCATTGGTTCATGTGATGTTGGTTAGGAAATGTTGTATTTTTTCACTTTGAATCATTATGAAAGTTTGATTTAAACAAAAGTTGTCCTTTTTTTTTTGTTCTTCTAGGATTTATGCTGATTTAGTTCTTTGTCACAATTAAGTTGCTTTATTTGTTCTTCTTCGTTGATTTTTTTACATGATTTTGGATGGTTTGTTTGGGGGTTCAAATGGAAAGGGAAAAATGGGCTTGAATTAGCTCTCCAAGTCAATTTGTGAAATGGCATAAAGAGTGGTGTGTTTAAGGAGATATATTACAACCATAAATTAATAATGATGCCTATAATGATTTTAAAAAAATAGATTTGATCATTGACATGGAGTATCATCAAAGGGAGACAAACAAAGGGGACAAGTAAATGTCCATGTTTGATGCTATTGACTTAATTGGGTGCAAAGAAACAAAGTGAACGTTAGGTGCAACCTATGGTCACCACCATTCATCCTCTCAAGTAGACACTAGATATCATGTATTTAGTCTAGTCACCAACATTGATTTTGCAACCTCAACAACTTCAAAATCTCATGTCCCCTAGCCTTGTTCTTGATGATCCATCAACCTCTCTCATATTTACCTTTTTCCTTTTTCTTTGTCCTCTTATTTATAGATGTGCAAATAGACTTTCATTAGATATAAGATTAGAAACGTTAAGAATATGTATATTTATTTAGGTGAGTGGATTTATGTAATTTCTTTATTGTTCTATCATTTCTGTTGTTTCCTATTCACTATTGAAAACATTGTTCTGGTTTCGAACTGAAGTACATATAAAGTTACAAAAATATTTGATTTATTAATTCCAAATTTAATTTTATAATGTACTTTCGACCAATTGAAATGGAAACCACATTACAACTATAAGCATTGTATTAACTTCAATGATGGTAAACAGTGATGGATAAGAGTTGGATGCATAAGTCAAGATTGTCTGATGAGTATGCAAAAAGAGTGGAGTCATTTCTTGATTTCGCATTTGATAAGTCAAGTGAAGACAACATGATTGTTTGTCCTTGTGTAAAGTGTGCGAATGTTCATTGGCACACGCGAGAAGTAGTGGAAGAACATTTAATGTGTGTTGGAATTCTACGGGGTTACACTTGTTGGTTCTTCCACGGAGAGCGTGTTCCTTCTTCAACATCTAATTTGAATGATATAATTATAGTACCTCCGAGCTTCACTCATCCTACTTCAACCTTTTCTAGTAGCCATGGTGCCATGGGAGAATTGTTACGTGATGCTTTCAACATTCGCCATGATGTTCATGGGGGCATTGAACCTAATATTGGAAATGTTGTGAGTGATGAAGGCGAAGGCCAGGATGGGACATCCGAGGAAGAACCTCCTACAGAAGCGGAAAATTTCTACAAGTTACTTGAAGATATGAATGAGAAGCTTTATGATGGATCGAAGCATTCCAAGTTGTATTTTTGCATTCGGCTCTTCCACCTAAAATGCATATGTGGGATGACTGGAAAAGCGCTCGATTACCTAATTGAGTTTTTGAAAGAATTTTTCCCAGCTGCTGCCATTCCTACAAATAATCATGAATCTAAGAAGGTCATCAAAGACTTAGGACTTGGTTATGAAAAACTTCATGCTTGCCCTAATGATTGATTGTATGCTCTATTGGGATGATAAAGAAAGTCAACAAGCTTGTCTTGTTTGTGGTAGTTCTCGTTGGTTGTCCACTGAATCTAACCATTTTTCAAATGATGATGATGAGATGGTTCACAAAAGACCAGCGAAAGTTATGCGTTATTTTCCTGTCATCCCAAGATTACAGCGAATATTCATGTCATCAAGGACTTCTGGGGATATGACTTGGCATGTTGATGGTCGTACAGAAGATGGGTGTTTGAGGCATCCTGCTGATGCTGAAGCATGGAAAACATTTGACACGAGATATCCAAACTTTGGTTCTGATCCTCAAAATATTAGGCTCGGACTTTCCTCTGATGGTTATAACCCATTCAAGTTACTGAGTACTTCTTATAGTACATGGCCAGTGGTGTTGATCCCTTACAATTTGCCACCTGTTTTAGGGATGAAGCAATCTTCTTTCCTCTTATCCATGATGTTCCTTGGGGTTAATGGTCCAGGAGATGACATTGACATCTACTTGCAACCTCTAATCAAGGAGCTTAAGCAACTATGGGTTGGTGTTCAGACATATGATGCATTAAGGAAACATAATTTCAATTTGCGAGCCGCTTTAATGTGGACAATAAATGATTTCCCTGCTTATGCAATTTTATCTGGTTGGAGCACGAAGAGAAAGTATGCTTGCCCTTGTTGTGCTGCAGAAACATCGTCAAGATGGTTATCCAATGGACAAAAGTTTTGTTATATGGGACATCGGCGGTGGTTAGTAAAAGATCATCCATATAGGCTCCAAAAACATCTATTTTATGGTACCTTAGAGCTACGTGAGGCTCCTCTATCTACAAGTGGGTCAGACATCTTGTTGATGTTAAATGATGTGCAATATAGCTATGGGAAACGAATGAAACAAAGGCTAAAAAAAACAAAGACTTCTAGCAGCTCAAAGAAAAGACAGAGGGAAGAATCCAATTTTCAAGAAGAAAGTGACATCGACAAGGAAGAAAATGAAGCACATGAAGCAGATTTGTGGAAAAAGAGAAGTATATTTTTTGATTTACCATATTGGGAGCATCTCCTTCTACGGCATAATCTAGATGTGATGCACATCGAGAAGAATGTTTGTGAAAATATTATTGGAACCATTCTTAATGGTTATGGCAAATCAAAGGATAACTTGAAAGCCAGACTTGATTTGGTAGATATAGGAATTCGTCATGTTCTTCATCCTGAATATCTCCCTAATTGAAGAACAAGATTGCCTCCTGCTGTTTATTTAATGGCAAAAGGGGAGAAGGATGTGTTTTGCCAAGTCTTGAAGGACATTAAAGTTCCGGATGGTTATTCCTCAAATATATCAAGATGCGTCAACCAAAAAGAACGGAAGCTACATTCTCTAAAATCACATGATCATCATATATTGCTCCATGATTTGCTTCCAATTGCTTTACGCTTATCATCATCAAAACAAGTGATGTGTTCCATTTCTGAGCATTGCAACATATTCAAAATTCTTTGTGGTAAGGTTCTCAAGGTTGACGAGCTCGAGAAACTTCAATATCGAGCAACGATGGTTTTATGTCAATTAGAGAAGATTTTTCCACCAACTTTCTTCACTATAATGGTCCATTTGGTTATTCACCTTCCATTGCAAGCCAAACTTGGTGGACCTGTCCATTACAGATGGATGTATCCAATTGAACAGTAACATTTTCTGTTATAAACGTAGTTATAATTAGTATGAAATTAAGTTTAATTTTTTGTTGACATGGCATACCTATTTTAGGTTCTTGTTGAAGTTAAAGAATTATGTGCGCAACAAGAGATATCCTGAAGGTTCTATTGCTGAAGGTTATTTGGCAGAGGAATGTGTAACTTTTTGTTCTCGATATCTGGAGGATGTTGAAATAATATTTGATAAACCCTCAAGGAATTTGGGTGAAGTTCATGATGAAGAATTCGGCGGAAATTATTTATTTCACAGTCATGGGCAACCAATAGGCAAATTTGAAATAGCAAAATTAGATACTAACTCATTGGCACAAGCACATCGATATGTTTTACTACACCATGATGCTACCATTACACTGCAATCGTAAGTGAAGCATCCTTATGTCTTTTACATTGTATGGCATAAGTTAAAAATTTGTATTGCAATTAATTGTAGTGAGTATAAGACCATCTTGAGACAGCAAATGCGTGGTCGCCGTTCAACCGCTCGCGATGTTGATTTGCAATTCACTAAGACCTTTCATGGATGGTTGGAGGAAGTTGTAAGTGCTGAAAATTAGAAGCATAATTCTCTATAAATTTGTCAAATTTTAATTCCATACATATATTGATGCAATTTACTAGGTCTCTCGTGGAAGAGATGTGACTGAAGAAGTTAGATTTCTTGCACAAGGACCAAACCGAATTGTTAAGCGATACAAAGGATACATTATCAATGGATTTTGCTTCCATACCAAATCCCGTGAGAGATTAAGGAGAACTCAAAATTCTGGATGCCTTGTTAATTCTTCAACAATGAGTTATGCTAGCGCAAGTGATGCTAACCCCATCCAAGGAAATGTTGACTATTACGGGATTTTGAATGACATTATTGAGCTAGATTACTTTCAAAAATTCAAAGTTGTGTTGTTTCGATGTGATTGGGCTGATGTTACTAATAGTCGTGGTATCAAGAAAGATAAATATGGATTTAGCATGGTTAATTTTTCCAGATTAATCCACACAGGTGCTCATGTCATTTATGAGCCTTATGTATTTTCATCACAAGTGAAGCAAGTATTCTATAGTAAAGATCTCAGCGAATCTGGATGGTATGTTGTGATACGCAATCAAGCCAGGGAAGTGTATGACATGGGTGATGAATCCACAGAAAGTGGTTCTCGAACTGATTGTTTTCCTACTAGTAGTGAAAGGATTTTATCTTCTAATGATGATGAGCAATGGGTTCGTGAAGATGTCAATGAGGATGTATATGCAGCTTGATCAGTTAATTACGTAATATTTGTATGATGACTTACAATTTTCCAGTTTCAGCGTTTCTAGTGTTAGTTTTATGTACTCTTTCATAATCTATAATTTATTTGCCAATCCATCTCATCTTTATAATTTAACTTAGTTCTTCTCTTCATTTGTGATTGTTATATTGATTCTTTTTCTTTTTTTATTGAAGTTTGATGTTTTTAGGAAGTATAGTATTCAAAGATCTAGCAAAGTGAGACTCTTACATGATTTTTGCGTGCGTTGTGATTTTGAAATTTAAGTGTATGACATGCATTTGAAATTCTTAATGCCTGGCACTGTTTCCTCCATATAATGTAAGCCTTTTACTGGAATTTGAGTTTCAAATTATTTAAATTGCATCATATAATAAATTTACTCCAATATGTCATTCATAGGATTAATTTGTTATATGTGTTTGATATTTTGGATCAAGTCTTTCCAACAAATTGGAAAATGTTGCACATCAATTCCATTCAATTTCACTGAAAATTTGATGCATGTATAACTTAATCGACTTGGGTCATCATGGCATTGATTTGATTCAATTAATGGTTCTTTTCCTCAGTTTTTTTGGGAGTAAATATGGATTTTGGATGGTTTATTGCTAGGAATTGGGCCCTTTTTTAAGCATATACACATTACTAAATGGATGTAAATTTAATGTGTTCCTTTCATATAAATTTCAGGACCGGGAGATACTTTCAGAACTGATTTTGCAACGAAACAAATAATCCTTTTTGACCAGCAGGTATAAATCATCCTCATCGAGTTGGATTTACATGTTAATGTGTTTTTAAAAAAAGGAATGTTCTTTATGCAAGTGAATCATAGCAAAAATTTGACCATTATTTGATTGTCAAGTTATTTTTCATCTAACTGCTAATTCCTCCATATCTCTTTGGTTGGTTATATGTTATATATGCAATTTTTACTTTATTGACTATATGCAACTGATGGTGAACACCCATATCTTTCAAGGTTAATGTGATTCTTTTTCTCGAGTTTGGTGATGCTCGTCTTTAACACAAACTATATAGACTTGTGCCGAAATAGAACATCTGATTTAATCAATTAGTTTCCTAGAAGTAGGATGTACTTTGTCAAGATAATAGGTGCTTCCTTTTTCTCATATGGATGTATGTATATTGTGTTTTGACAAGAAAGCTTACAATCATGATGAATTAACTTCATCCATGAAGATCGAGCATTCTTGCTTTTTCCTTGAATAGTTTTTATTTCGAGTGTATTTATTTTTTTATGTCCAGAGACCTTTTTGTTGATTTTTATTCAGGAAGGGATTTGTAATCCGGACATGTTATGTTTTTAATAAGTTTGTTCAGTCAAGGAGTGGGTCTGTCTTGGTTTTTTTGATTTTTTCACTGCCCTCGCTTTCTTTTGATTTTTATCCAAAAGATAGTAGATGCCTTTTATTTTTTTGACATCATCAGTGATATATATTTGACATTAATCTGCATAAGGGCTTCTTCTTTTAGGAACTTGAAAAAGAAGAACTTGAATTATATTCTTATAGAATCTTGTTGCATAATCTGCAGTTCATTGTTTTATTACAAACAACATGATGCATGACTTATTTGAGAAACATTGAATGTTGTTTTCTTTTTGTCTTCCTATTCATGCATTATATATTTGCTCTTCAGATGCAATCTTATCCTAGAAAACAATTTCATTTTTTACCATGTGAATAATGGCAATTATCAATTATCACTAATTGTTTCTCTAGATGAATCATGCTCTGCCAGTTCTGTTTTATCTTCTAAAATGACAAGACCAAGCAATACTGTAGTAATTTGTCAATTGAATAAATAGAATCGAGTTCATTCATTGGTCTGATGACTCTGATTAGTAAATATATCAGTGATTGTTCAAAGTCCTTGAGAAAATTAATGGTTACAGAATGTTCATCAATAGATTTGATTGATAGAGAGTGTGAGATAAAACAAGAAATTAATATACCTGCAAAATAACATGGAAATAGTACAGAGCCATTAATTAAAGGTGGTATGGATTGTATCATAAAGTCTATGAGATAATCTATGACTTATTAGTGGATGAGTTTCTCACGTCTCTTTATCACATCAAAGGTAGTCTTTCATTTATTCAATATAGTCCTGTTCACTGGTTGTTATCAACAGAACCAGCAAAATAATCAGCCCTTAAAGACTCCTGGAGCAAAATAGTAGATGAGTTTCAGGAGTCTTTAAGGGATGATTAATGTGAAATTCAAGAATTTTTGTATGTTCAATCAAAATGGAATGGTTGGGAAGCCATGCTTGAGAATCTGAACTGTTTATTTAATTTTCAGATATAAAGCTCCTAATCTGTGTTCTGCATATGATGTGATTGACGAAATATCACCATCTTCTTTATAGCACAGTACTTTTGAGATGCATGGTTTGACAAATATAAGTTTTGCATGTTACTAGTGTCAGAGATGGAAGAGCAGTTAACCTGTAAAAATAGGGCAGCTTTTATTGAGATTGATGTTCTTAAATTTCAGTGAAATCACTTTATAGTGCATTTTTTTAATATCTGTTTTCATTTGTAAAGATGATTGCTGGTCTTACTTGGGAAAAAAATAAATAAATGTTGTTCCCTTAACTACAAACTTGGTTATTTTGGTAGATTTCATTATGAAGCTGCAAATGCTAATGTTGAGAAGATATTGACCAAATACAAGATAAGAACTAAGAAAAGTGGATGAAAATTTGATTGAGAAGGTGAGAGAAAAGGGTGTTGAAAGGAATAATTTGTAGGGGGGTCATTTGCACATGGTGCTGAGCTTCAATGATCATTCAAAAGCAGGTAACTTAGAAGATTGATTTTCTAATAATTGAGATTTTGGAAATCACTTTTGGTAGAGAAATGGAACTCAACAAGTACATGCTTCTTGGCTTATTGATTAATAGATAAACTTTGACAACTAGGCAGCTAGAATGACTTAATGAAACCAAAGTCCAAAAAAAGACCAGGGAAAGTCATTGCCAGCTTTAAAATCTGATGCTTTTACAGTAGCCGTTAAAATTTCAAATGATACAATGAGAAGTGGGAAAAGTTGGTGGAAAATAGCAGAGCGTGCATGGGTAACACTTGAGACAGAAAGAAATAATGCAAGTATGATGCTTTTTTATGTACCATCTTGCATACAAAAGGCCTGCCTATTCAATTACATATATATGCATATGTATTTGATTATTTTTGAAAACTTTATTGCTTATCTACTTGCATGGATTGCATCAATAAAAATAGTAAGCAGGTTAAGTTCTTTCTTTCAACATTCCACCACACACTTAAAAAATATATATATATATATGAACAAATTGAATTTCTAATGCCTTTCATAGTTTCAATTAATTGTTAAGCTGTTGTTATATTTTCTAAGCCTTTTTTAACCTCTTTGTTGAATATAGATTTAATCACTTGATTGAAATATGCTTACTATTACTGAATTTCCTTCACATGATTGAATCTCAAGCAAGTTAATATATACACATACATATATATATATTATTTATTCTTGTTTGATGTATACCTACAATTATGATGTCATGTAGACAACATCAAGATGCCAATATTAAAATTGAAGGCTATGAAAGTAATCCGATCTGAAACAAATCCAAGTCAAAATGCTGGTACATCTAATGAAGGTGGGATGTCATCTACTCAAATGCATGATGCTCAACCTCGCACCTCAAGTCATTCATCAGATACTGATTCAAACCACACTGGAGATGATGAAAACCAAGACCATGGTAACATACTTGAAAATACCAGTGGCTCGGTTAATGTAAACACAGGTATTTTGTGCAATTGATTTGAAAAAAACAACTTTTTTGAGAAATGGATTCAAACCATTTTGTCTTGATGAACGGGCACATGAATTGTTTTAGTTGACAATGTGGGACGCCATAAAGGAAGAGGATGAACAACTTTGAAGGAGTTGTGGGCACTGCTTCCAGAAGATAAAGTATTGGTCAGTGCAAATCGGCTTGGACAACCAATTGGGCCTGAGGCACAATTGTTTTCTTCATTCTTGGGTATGATTGCTCGCTCTAGCCAGAAGATTGGTCTTCAATATGAAAGTTGGCATAAAGTGCCAAAAACATTGAAGGACAAACTATTAAACTTCATCGAGGTATTCTTTTATGGTTAAATTTGTGTTATGCATAAGGTGCTATTTATTTACAAAAAAAATCTTATTATGGTCATAATATTTGGTTGAAATTATTTTTGGTTGTCAAATAGATGCGCTTTGTTCTTGAAATCCCAAAAGACTATGTGCTTAAGTCTTTGGGAAAGAAATGGAGGGACTACAAACATGATTTGAAAAAAAAATATTTCAAACGAGAGGATGGACTGCAAGCAAATAAAGAGAAGCATCCAGAAGGGACCAATACCTGGCAATGGGAAGAGTTAGTTGACTTCTGGTACTCGAGGAAAGGAGAGGTACGAATAATATATTGTTTATTTTAAATGTAATAATCATGGTATCTTACATATGTAATTTAATGTTCATGTTATTATGCAGGAATCAGAACAAGTTGGGGTTTCCTCGAGAAAGCAACAAAAGTATACACACACTTCTAGTTCAAAAAGTTTTGCGAGAAAAGAAAAAGAAATGGTAACAAATTGTTAACTCTTTGAAATAGATTCAATATTTGGTTATGTACAATTTTTTTCCCCCAAAGAGTACAATTTGCTATTAAACATTACTAATCTATATTTTCTTGATTTAGGAGCTTAGAAGTGGAAAAGAAAATAGGGACGTTTTTGAGTTTTTTTCAAAGAGACCCATACTAAAAAGATGGATCATATTTGAATAAAGAGACAGAAGACATTATGGTACTAAGTCTTTGACCATTTTTCTTCTATTGATTTCTTTTAGAAATAACATTTGTTAAAAAGCTTTTTACATAAATGTAGGAAAAAGGCAAATGAAAAAAACTAACTGAATATGAATCAATAGATGGGGATGAGGGAATGGTTGAAACGAAATTTTGACTCAGATGATTGGAAAAGAGCGACATGGCCGAATAAGAGGGCTTGGGTTGGGTCCTACACCTACAACATATTACGGCCATTCAGATAGCCGTCGTCTCGCAACTTGTGGTGGTCATTCATCTGAGTGCATAGATATTCGCCAACAGATGGATGAAAAGTTCCAAAAGATGGAAGATGAGCTTGGGCGAGAACGAGCTAATTACAACGCTCTATATACTTTCCTACAACAAAGAATTCCCGGGGAGCAACTATCCCCTCGCCTACCATAGTTGGATCATCTTCTCAATCGCAGTACTTCAAACTTGTAAAACTAGTAATTAGATACTTTTAGATACTTCCATAAACTGAAGTTATTTTTTCATTTTTTGTGTTTGTGTGTGTGATTGGATGATACTTTCTATAAGTTTCTAGTACTATATTATTATTTTCATTTCCATATTTTAAACATGTAATTGTAATTATTGCAGAATCAATGCATTGGATCTCAAACCCCTAAGGCTAACACAGCCGGGTCTAGTGTGCATGTTCAGGTAATTGTACATTAAATATATAATGTTGTGTTTGTGAATACTATCTAATACTCTACATTATTCTTGCAGAATCAGACTTCTCCAAAACATTGATGCCCTCTTAGGAAGTTCGATGAATAAGACCGATGAACGTTTGATTTTTTTCCCACTTTTTTTATGTGATTTTTATGTGAACTTTGATGGTCTTGATGTCTCTATGAAATTTTTGGCACAATTTCACCGATCATATTTTTGTTAAATACTTATGTTTGTGAATGAGATTATTCAAGATCTCTCTAAGTTGATTTATATATCTTTGTGGCATTCAAATACAAGAATGTACATTATTTATTGCTTTCATATTTCTGTTTATTAACATATAGAGAAGTTTCATTTCGGTTTCAAGTAATATTCAAGTTTGTTATAGGCATTAAGTGAAAAAATATAAAATAATATTACAGGATTTATTTATTTGCCGGCGTTTATCAAAAACAGCAGGATAAACAAAAGAATGAAGTTTGGTTTTTACCGGCATTTATTAATAAAAAAATGGCGTAATATTAGTGGCGTTTTTAATCGATAAACGCTGGCGAATTAGTGCCATTCTTGGATAATCGGCTTCACCATTGCTAGCGCCTTATCATGAAACGCCGTAAATATTAGCGGTGTTTTACATTAATAAACGCCGAAATACTGGTGGCGTTTATATTATAAACGCCGGCAAACCTGTACCATTCTCTGACAATTCACTTCATCATTGCTGGCGCCTTAGTATGAAACGCCGCAACTTATAGCGGCGTTTTTTGCTCTAAAACGCCGCCATTAGGCGCCGTTTTATATAAAAACGCCGTTACTTCAGCGACGTTCGTTTTCCTTGCGTTCTCTCCAGCGTTTTCTGAAATCGCAATGGTGTGATTTACTGGCATTTAAAAACGCCCCCAAAGGTCAATATAAACGCCGGGGAAGACCTAATATGCTGTAGTGAATCACTTCTTATCAACTGTATTTCAGAGATTTACCTTGCCACAAAATGCTTCGTGTAGTACATGGAATCTAAAGAATCATATTATCCTACAAGAAAAATATCCACATATAACACTTGAGAGAACCAAACACAACACATACTGAATCTGGATCAAATGTTAATTTTTAAAAGTAATAAATCTGAATCAAATGTACTGTTCTTCAAAGGACATTGAATTTAGAATCATTTGTAAAAACTTTAAACTGGCAACAAGATGATTGTCTCATTTATAAAGCACATGATATCAATATCTTTTCGTTTCAGTTATTTGCTTTCACTGTATCTGCTAATTTTTTATTCACCTTTCAGTGTAAATATGCTTCTTTTTACTGTAAAAATAGTAATATCATACTTCAAGATTTTGTAATTAGAAATTAAAAGCTTTTCTAAACATTTTGGTTGTATCTATACACACACATATATGTTTGATTGGTAATGGATGCAGCTTCAAAGCTTGGGATTGAGTCTCCACCACCTTATTTGTCTATTTCTTTGAAAGATGATGTTATCCTTCATGGAATAAACTATACATTAGGCGGAGCAGGATTTTTTAGTTGACCTTTATGATCTAACTTTTATTCAAATTTTTTTTAATACATGTTTATTTTTTGGCAGATATATCTTCATGTCTGAACCTGATCACGTTATTGTTAAGCTAATACCTAACATAGCAAAGCAAGACCTTGCAACTGCATTTCCTTTTTTCTACATTGAACCCAATAAGTATGAGTCTGTTCTCCGTAAATACTTTTCTGAAGACAAGGGGAAAATCACTGATATTGATCCTATAGGAAATTCTCCATTTATCATTGAAAAGGTAAATACATTAATGCCTCAGGTACCTAGATGTTGTATCTTCAACATTCAACGCCTTTATACATCTTCATCTGTTTTTAGGCTTCTTTGGCTAAGATTGCTGCCACATGGATGAACATATCTTTGGAAATGAAGAAGGATCCTAAAATAGATAAAGCATTTGGCTTGGTTCTCGAGATGTAATTGTCTTTTTCATTTGTTCAGCTTCATTAAGGAAAGCTTATGTAGATTCCTTTGTCTGGCCTACTATTTTTCATGTAAGTAAGATTTTGATTTTTTTTTTGTTTTCTTCATTTCCTTCATGTGATAGGTTGAGCATGTCCTTTCTTATGTCAATCTAGGCAATTCTCTTCCTGTTACTTTATAACTTGTGGGCATTTTTCTGTTTCAAATTAATTGAATGATTTTTCAACCTTGACTGACTGACACATCCTCAATAATTTATCAACCTTTGACTGACACATCCTCAATAATAACCCTAGGATGCCTAATGGATCTATCTACTAATTGCAAAGTTATCCTAGTAGGTTACAGGTCACATAACAATAACTTTATAAAAATGGTTTATGGAATAACATTCATGCTAGCACCTAAATCAGCTAAAGCTTTCTTGTTAACCAAATCACCAATTATGTAAGGGATAGTGAAACTCCTTGCATCTTTCTTCTTTTTTAGAAAGAAAATGGTGTACTTTGGCATTTGAGCTAAGGCTTCAAGAAATTGGACATTGATGTGAAATTACTTGACCAAACCTAGGAAGCACTAAAATTACTCATCTACTTGATCTTTCTTCAACCTTGAGTGATACGGTTGGCAAGGAACATAAACCTTGACTGGTGGGGACCCAGTATTCCCCTTTCTTATATTAGGGCTTCCCTCTTGTATCGACGCCTCTTAGTCTTCAACATTTATCTCTTTTCTTATCTCAACTTGTTTTCCACTCCTAAGAGTGATGGCATTTAGATGCTCTCAGGGATTGGCCTCAATATTACTTTGTAAACTACCTAGTGTCTGCTTGAACAGTAACTTGGCATTTAGACCAAACTAATTCTCTAGATGCTATAGTGATGCTTGTTGGTTCCTTATGGTTGATTCAAATCATACTGTTAAAATTTGGTATCAGTAGTCTGAATGAAATAGGTCACCACATCCTCAAGTGTAGGCTTCGTGTCTTGTAGTGGATGAGATGGAAATCCTGGTGGATGTTTTTGTTGCCATTGATTGCTCCATCAAAAGTTTGGGTAATTCCTTCATCGAAGGTTATAAGTGTTGCAGTAGGGGTTCCCTTGTGGTGGAGAGCACTACCAATGAAATTTGGCTGCTTGTTGGGTCCATACACTGGTCCTACAGTTGGCAATCAGTAAGCATATGTCTAGCCCCACATGTTTAGAAAGCCATGACTGTCACAACCTTTAGGAGCAATAGGCTATCGATCTTCTTACTCATGGCTTCCACTTGGGCTACTAGTGCAGTTACCTTACTGACTTCCAACACCCCGGCTATTTTAGATGTCTGTTTTCCTCGAGAATTTCATTGATAGTTTCTTATGGCAATCTTCTTAATCAATTTCTTAGCTACCTCCATGGTCTTACTATCAAGTGATCCTCCTACTGTTGAATCTATCAACTACCCTGATTAAGGCCTTGATGAAAAATCTGAACTTCCATCAACTCGGGGATTTTATGATGTGGAAACCTCCTCAAGAGGTCCTTGAACCTCTCCCATTTCTCAAACAATGACACAGTAACCATTTGAGTGAATGAAGTGATTTCTTGCTAAAGTTTTGTGGTCCAACCTAGAGGAAAATATCATGGAAGACATATTTTGACTAACTATTCCCAAGTGGTGATAGACGCTCAAGGAAATATTTGTAGCCATTGTTTATCTCCTCTTCAATGATAACCAATGATTACTTTTAAGCATGTCATACAACTCCAAGAATCCTCCAGTATAACTATTGGGATTTTCATATGGTAGACCATGAAATTGAACTGATTATTGGACCATCTAAATAAAATTTAGCTTCAACTTAAAGTTGTTAGGCACAATCGGGTGCTCTGACAATGTTGGATTGTGATCCATTTAAAATTTGTCTTAGTATAGTGATGAGTGCATTTTATATAGACATTTTCATAGACCATATTGCATGAATAACTTGTCTTTTCGTATTCTTTTATTATAAATCAATGCTACTTTGGTATATTTACTAAATGATGCATATAATTAGGTCTTGGATTAAAAGGAATAAATAGAGATGAATTTTGGCATGAAATAGAGTTGGAATACACTTTTCAGGACAAACACGATCGGGAAGCATGCTTGCGCTTACGCCCGTGCAGTTTTCAGGACTTAGAGAAATTTAGCTCAATTGAGGAAGCACACCCATGCTTGGAAGCATGGTCAGTAAGCAAGGGCGTGCTTATACCCATGTACTTTACTGGGAATTGCATAGATAAGAGAGCATGGCTCTAAGGCTCCTAGCACTAGCATGCTCTTCAAGCTCGAGCAACAAACATGGGCGTGCTTACGCATGTGCACTTTTTAGGATGGGCTAAAATTGTGTTGAGAACAAAGTCCAAGACACCGCAAGGGAAGCAAAGTTAAGAGCATGACCAAGAGCACGGCTCTACTTGCATCAGTAATGGTGTTTTTAAGCCCTAAATTTAGGTTTTGAAGGGATCTTTTTCATCTTTTAGGGAGACAAGGGATAGGGTAGAGCTGGACACCATTGAGGGCTAGATCTGGGTGGAGAGATCATTATAGGAATGAAGAAATGCTTCTAAGATCATCATAGATCGCTCCCTGATGAGGATTGTGAAGAAAAAAGGGAGTTTTATGGATAGCATTTCTTTCTCTTGTTGATTTTCTTTGATACATTATAGAACTATGAGGGGTTAACCATTATTCAGTGCCCCGGATTATAATCCTTGACTTGTGACGTATTGACTAAGTTGCTTAGATTATTAACATTCTTTGTGGTCCCCCTTTTATTTATCTTGTTTGTTCATCTTTGTGTTGATTATCTTGATGTTGTATGTTGCAAAACTCGATGTGGAAATTGTTGCTAGCTGCGTGAGCATTGATTTGGTGTACCTGTTCCTTGTAGTTGCAATTGTAGTCCAGAAGCATGTTAACCTTAATTGCACACCGGCTATCTAGATGGTGAGTGAATGATCCATTTAGCTAGGGCACACATTTAGAATGGGTTAAGTCTGATCAAAGCCTTGAGTGAGGTCGTACATTATCAAATACTCCGTAGGTGGTCAGCACTGTCCAAGGAGATATACATGTAATCATTGCCTAGTCAATACAGTTGTTAAGGGGATTAATCTGGGGCACTGTCTTTTCCACTGCTGTCTTTTCAACACAAAATATGTCTCTCTTTTATTTCTCTCTCCTTATATCTTTAATTGTTTTAAACTATTTCAACCAATCCCTTGAGTCAGTTAGATGTTAGACATAGAACAAGTATTGAGAGCTATACCAGTTCATGAGGATTCGACTACCTGACCTGTTCGGGTACACTTTATAACTTATATGACCCATGCACTTGTGATTACGCAAAGGGCGTATCACATAGTCAAATAGGATTTCTTGATGGTGTCATTATTCTATCATTACATCAGAGTGTTCTATTTCTATACTTACTACTACTAATCCTATCTCACTCAAAAGTGATGTTCGTAATCAAGTTCCAATCAACTGCTCAACACTGACATCATCTTCCACTATCCTTGATGACTTACTCCTTAGCATGCATTGAAAATTAAAAATGATGCATAAACTTGAATGTGTAAGAGAAGAAAATAAAAAGAGTGGGAAAGAAAAATAAAAGAAATGACTAATTTAACAAGACAAAAGAAATATTCCAAATATCCCTAAGCTCCCCGGCAATGGTGCCAAAAACTTGATATGGACTAATGTTACCTATGAAATACATGTGCACTTGCTGATCAAGTACTATAGTGTGCTAAAAGCAGGGTTGTTGATGCACGAGGAATTAGGGAATATTAGTACTCTTTTGAAGCTTGTCAATTAGCCTACACTAAAGTTATAGATATTAAATCTTGAACAAAAGCTCGGAACTAAAACAAAAATAAAAATCATGGCAAGCCAAGCATGAATGAAGTGTGTTCGGGCCTAGATTTCTCCTAGGTTTGGTTAATGATCGGAACTGATTTCACCTATGAAACGCATATGCACATGTCAATCAAGTAATATAGTGTTCCTAAAAGCAAGGTTATCAATCCCACGAGAAACTAGGAAATACTAGTACTAACATTCATCCTACTACCTAACATAAAGCAAGAGTCAGTGAGCAAAGTCCAACAAAGCCAAAGATAATAAAGTAAATTAATGGCGGAAACTAACAAGGGCTAAATCAAGCTTGGGACAAAGGTTTCCAGGTATAGATTTCCTCTAGCGGTTGTTAAGTCAAGGACCATGGTTGTATAAGTCTAGCAATATAAATTGAACCAAGAGAGTTTCTAAATTATACTACCCTGATTCTCAATGTGAGTAGTAATTGATCTAGCACGGTTCTGATACAAACAACCCTGCAACCACAATGCGCTCTATAAATTCTTAACAAGAACAAACAAGTATTTAGAATATGGACAATTCTTCTCTCGAAGTAATCGTCCCTAGTCACATACAAAGTAGAAACTAGATCTCTCTTTGAAACTATTCCCTATGATTGCAAAGAGGATGGAACTACTTGTCAATTCACTCAGGAGGATTGTGAAAGGAGAACTCTCAACTCCAAAATACCCTATCTCCAGGTGTACTCATAATTCCTTTCAATCACGGCTTGAATATGCTAGGTGGGTCTCTTAACTAATCACACAAGCACATCAATCATAAATCTAGGGCTTTCACCTTAATAGCATTCAAGACAATAGATATACGCAATTGAACTCAATAATAAAGGATTGCAATTAATAATCAGTGTAAAAGCATGAAAGATCTACAACTAAAGTCAATCAAATTATAAACCCCAGAGTTCATCTATACCCAAACACCAATAAATTAGTTTGCCATTAATGGAGAATAACAATCAAATCCAAATGAAATAAAATGTATAAAGAGAATAATAAAACTCCCTCAAAGCTTGCAATCTCCTTGGAAGGATGAAGTTCTTTGAGGATTCTGAGATATCACCACCAAGATCTCTCCACAAATGACTCCCTTAAAGCTTTTAACCTTCGTCAAGTCTCTCCCTTTTGCCTTTTCCCACGGAGAAGATATGCAGTAAAAGTGCTCTAAATCATTGATCAAAGGTGGCCAAAGAGTAAAGACTAAGATCCCCAAATGCTCTAGTTTCTGGGCGTTTACAACTTAGAAATTAAGAGTTCTTACAGCCTTAAGAGGTCCTTATAATCCGATGCTTACGACTGTAATATTACCCAACCAGTGCTTCTAATCTTCTCACTTTGGGTGTTACACCCATAATAGTACCTGTAATAGTGATTTTCTACATTACCACGAATGGTGCACTACTACAGTACTCTCCTGTAATAGCACCCGTAAGCCCGACAGTAAGTCACTCTAAAAAATTTGTGTTTTTTTCCCCAAAATTGGCTCAAATTACCTCAAACTTGTTCCGCTTGATCTATATGTCCTCATTCTAGCCTGGATATGAAATACAAGCGATAGTAAATCACCACGTAAGCCCAATAGCGTCACTCTAAAAAATTTGTGTTCTTTTTTAAAATTGGCTCAAATTACCTCAAACTTGTTTCCTCTTGATCTATATGTCCTCATTCTAGCCTGGATATGAAATACAAGCGAATTAAGCACCAAATTTAATCATTTATTTAACAATTACATACAAAGTTCTATAAATAATAATCAAATACATTCATTTAGGCACTTAATAGTTAAGCTCGAAAATTAGGTTGCACTATATTTTACAATATAGTTGAACGAGAGAGTTTCTAAATCATATTGCCCTCTTTCTCAAGGTGAACAATAATTAGTCTCATAAGATGCTGATATAGACTACCCTATGACCACATTGCACTCAGTGAACTCTATCAAGAGAAGACACAGATTCAATGAGTAGTCAATCCCTCTATGGAGGTCATTGACCCTAATCCCATAAAAATCTAGATTGAAATTTCTAATATTTACTCCCTATGATTGCATTACGATTGAAATCCTAATGTCACCTCACTCAGAAGAACCATAGAGAGAGAAATCTCAACCCTGAAGTGCCTTATTTCTAGGCAGACTCAGTGGTTCTCTTCAATTATGGTATGTTTATATTAGGTGGATCTCTCGATTTCATCACACAAGTACATCATTCAGGAAACTCCCAGCTTTCACTACAATAGAATCCAAGGAAAATAATAATGTATAACTGAAATTAACATCAAAGTATTGCAATGGATCAATCGCTACAAGTTTAAAGGTCTACAACCAATGTCATCAAAAGTAAATCGTAGGTTCTATCTGTTCTCAAACACCATGAAGTTTGGTTCTCAATTATGGAAGAGCAATCATACAATCCAATCAATACTAAGAATGCAAATGTAAACATTGAAACTCCCACTAAACTTTGTCGCCTTATAGTGTCGATAAATCTTCCAGAAATCTTTCACAAATGGTGCCAAGAATTTGCCTTGAAGGTTCCTATAATGCCCTAGAACATGGATGAGTCTTTCCAAGTCATTGGATTACTAGAGAAAGGCTTAGGATTCTTTCTCCTCTCCTTCCTTTGCTCGGCAGCCAAAAGTCTACCCAAAACCCTCAGTAAAAATTTTTATACCTAACCCTTTTAAGAGCAACTTACAGGTATAAGAGGAAGTTCATAAGAAGTTAGAGATGATGGGTCTCTTACCTTACAAGAATCTTATGGCCTTAAGCTTGACCTATAAGGTCTTTTTTTTTTGTATTACATCCGTCTTAAGGTTGTAAGCTTCTCTGGATGGTGCTTGTGACATCCTTTGTGGGCATATATCCTCCCCATAAACTCTTCTAAATGAACCTTATCCCTCCGCTTATGGGTATAAGTCCTGCACATAAGCTCCTTTGTCTCGTTGTTGTGCTCTTACTTATGGGCATAAGCATGCCCGCAAGGTTCTCTAGATAGGACTTGTTGTCATAAGTGGTGGCCTTAAGGAGACTGTAAGGTGCTATGTTTGATCTATTCTCTTTTTTATGACGAGAGAGCTCTTTATTCCCTTTATTGCTTTGAAATTGCTTCTTTTAGCTACATTAGTAAATTATTATGATATTATTTTTATATTTGTTTTATCATGTTTAAATCTTTTTAATTTAATTGTGATTCTTAATATAAATCCAAAATTTAATTTTGATAATATTATGCTCTATTAAATATAAATATAAAAAAAATAAAATCCAAAATAATATATGAATAGAAAATTTAATGTATTATTTTCAAATTAATTACCATGAAAATAGATGTTAGATAAATTGTTGAGGAAATGCTTTATGCTTAGCTTAATATATATATATATATATATATATATGAGGGTAGTAGGGTATAGGTACAGGTACGGGTACGGGTAAAACCCATACTCTCTTCAACGGGTAAGGGTACAAGTACGGGTATGGATTTTACCACGTATCCTCTTCAGTGGGTAAGTGTACGGGTAGGGTAGAGACATACCCTTACCCGACCCTTACCCACTCAAAAGATAACGAGTAATACCCGTACCCGGTCAAAGAGGGTAATACCCTCTTTGACCGGGTACGGGTACGGGTATACCCGTCGGGTAGGGTACAGATTGCCATTTCTTGGTTCACGACCTCCATACTATCTCCTCAACCAATCAATGTCCTTGATAGCACAGCATAATGATACCAAAACGCAGGCCATCCCAAGACACATGCCGTTTTGAGGTAGCGCATACGTAAGTCTCACAACCTCTAAGGATCAGTATCCATACTTGATCTGGACTCAGGTGGACTGGCAAGTCAATGTGGGGCTGGAAGTAAGACTCAGTGTGAGTATACTCCTAGCCGATGAGCCCTATCCTCACAGAGAAATCCATGTAGGACATTAGGTCCTCCTCACCAAGCATATGAAAGCTGATTGTCTCCTACTAGCTGAGGTTGATGACTATCTTATATAGCTCAAATGAGCTCATTGTCTCCATCATGAGTTCCCAATAGGTCAGTTCATCAATGTGAAGAACTTCTCCCATCTTTGAACTGAAATAAGATTTTGTACCTCATCGAGACCAATCGTCGAGTGTCTGGCAATTGATCAAGCATCACTCAATAAAACAATGATCCATGAGTTACCAGTAGAGTGCTCTATGCTTGGGATCACCGAAGTGAGAGACCTCCGGCCAAGAAGACTCACCGATTTTCTTCTTCTTCTTGACTCGTTGTTCTAGTAATGTTCTGTCCTCTTTTGACCCATATCTTGTAATTAAAAAAGAATACTATAAATCAACCAAAAGAATATGAGAAATAACATATAGGAATGGATAATAGGTGCACAACGAGCATCGACACCCGCTATTGGGACCATAAGGGTGTCAACAAGCCCGTGATCTTGGTTGTGATATACCTCTGGAAGTAACAACAAGTACACAACGGTACGTTGTCTATGTTAGCAGCTCTGTTGTGCACTGTCTTCGGGTACAACCAGCACACAACGGTTGTTGTGAGTGTGTTGTGTTGTCAAAATGAGCAGCGAGCTATCGATAATGGCCTAAGCTCATTGCCAGTTGTTGCTTATGTAGTTTGAATGAGAGAAAGATGACAACGAGTGTTTAATGCCATTGTGGCCATTGTATATCACGGTGTGGCCATTGTGGAACCTGATTATGGTAAAAAATTCACAAAACATTGATTATTTTGATGAAAATGCAAACACAAACGTTCACCGCATGATTCTAAACTATTTCATGAAATTTATTTGCAATAAAAACATTATTTAAATGAGTTTGGAAATTCTTACCAAATTGGGCAAGAGGATAGGAAAATCCGTGGTGAAAATCCAACAAAGTGGGAGCTAAATCCATGAGAAACAGTAGGAAAGCCCTCGGAAACACTGTGCTAGTGAATGGAGAGAGATCACTAATGAAATGGAAGAGAAAAAAAAATTTCAAGAGAGAAATCCCAAGTGACGGCCGATGGCAACGCTATACCCTTCAACAATGGCCTTCACAACAGGCAAACAATTCTAGTTGTTAGTCTTTTTAGTGCTTAGGGGCATAATGCCCATTATGGTACCATAATGAAGCCATTGTCAACTCAGTGAAGGCTCAAAATTTTCTAAGTGTTGACCACGGTTGTCTTAAGGTACGTTGTTTGCATAACGGCCTCACCACTGCATGGCAAAGGCCGTACCATAACTCCCAAAAATGTAGAAAAGTATAATGTGATGTAGGACAGCCGTTACAGGCCACCACGACCATTGTAAGCCCATTATAGACTCACTCAAAAGACACTTAGAAATAATTTCTCTTAATAAACATCACAACAGGTGCACAACGATTTTGTATGTGTCTATTGCGATGTCTACAATTAACAAATACAAAATCCCTCAATACAAAAAGGCATGAAAACAATTCCTAATAATGAAAATTGACTCCATTAAAAAATTCCATGCATGAAAACCAGTAAATAAAGCTTAACTCCACACAATTCAATCAAGTCTTACACATTATTCAAAACTAAAATGACAAATACATGAAACTAAAGATAGAAAACTGAAAACTATGGAAATCACTTGGGTTGCCTACTAAGAAGTGCTTGTTTTACATCACTAGCATGACGTACCTGTCCTTACCTCAAGGAAACTCTTTCTTGCTTAAAGTCAATAAAGAGAAAACACCTTCATTACTTGTGTTTGGAGAAATGGAGTCGTCTAACTCGATGGGGTGTTCACTTTTGGGTTCTACCATACTCCATATCTTCTTAGTTGTGTTTCTCAATTTACCCTTTTTGTTGGCATGTGTAGAACATGAACTTGGGGGTTGTATTGATTATTAAGTAAGCTCTCCAATGGCACACCGTTGCGTGTATACAACAAGTGCACGGGTGTCGAAGTAATAAAGTACCCAAGGGGTGGGTAGTCAAATCCGCAGGAAATAGACCCTAGGAACAAGTAGTATTGCTAATTAGCTAAGGTGATGATAAATTGGTGATTGTATTTAATATGTTAATGAAAAAGAATAGCAAGAAAATAAGCAAAGGGTAAAGAGGAAGAAACACTTAATGATAAAGTGGGGTACTTCGAAAGTGCTCTCCCTAGGACTATTGTTTCAAGTGCAAGACTAATATTATGCTACCCTAATTTAGATTTAAAGAGTCATGGAAATCAAAAAGTACATAGTCCCAAATATAAGATCAACTATAACTAGCCCTCTACGTATGCCCCGGTGGAAAGGAATACTCTTAACATCTCACATTACGTGGGACTGCTTGGGGTTTTAAGGAATCTAAGTAATAAATCCTATTCCCAAATCTAGATCTAACCCTTTAGTTCAGGTGAAAGGCCCCTAATCACAACTAAGCCCTAGTGGAAGGGATCTCTCAACACTTCACTTTATTGTGTCTGCACAATTAAGCCCTAGTGGAGGAGATATATCAACACTTCACTCTATTATAATTGCAACAAACTCTTGAAATATGGAGGTAGGATAAATCACATCTAAAGGGAAAAGGGATGCTCCGCTACCTCTTGACTCAATCTCTCAACCCTCTTCAATCTTAGTAAGTCTAACCCTAATGATGATGGTCACTCATCAAAAGGGTTACTAGATGGATTCTCAACCCCAATGCCACTCTAAGGGAAAATTAAAAATAAGCATTCAAGATTGAAACTCAATTAAAAACTCAATTAAATGAAACATACTAAAAGTCAATAAAACAAAATCATCCTAGGGTTTACAAGTCCAAACACCCACTAGGGGTTTAGCTCTCCATGGAGCAATACGTTATCAAAGAATAAATTAAAGATAAATGCAAATTATCCATAAGAATAACCCCCTTCTTGTCTGTGATGATGGTCTCTAAGAGCCGCTTATCCTTCTCCGAAGACTCCTCCGTCAAGCCTAGGGCACACCTCGCCAAAACAATGTCGTCGAAAGCTCCCACAATAACTCTCCTTCGAAGGAAATCTATGTTGAATCTGCTAGAAATACTCCAAAACCTAGCGAAAACCTCCTCCAAACCCTAGCTTTGCTCTCTCCAAAAGATAGGAAAAGGACCTCCAAATAGCTCTTCAAAGCAGCTATTTATAATGCATAAATCGGGATTTCACACGCCCGATGTGGATAATTCATACTGGCATGTGGACTCTCTGTTTTTCTAAATTTCACACTAAGTAAACAGTAACAGCTACATTACTTATGGATAGTACTTTCACTACAGTATTACTACAGTGATCCCGAATTCCTTTTCTTCCATTGAGGCCACACAGTTGGGCACACACCCATGTGGTAGGTCATGTTGAATGACACTCTCGAAAACTCTGTATAAGCTGCGACATGATTTTGTGACTACCTTTTAGCCCTTCCAATTTGTAAATAGATTTACACATTCTTGGAAGTTGGCACACATCCGCATGTGTTTGATCATGGCTCATGTCTTGACACTTGTTCCACACAAGAGAATCCTCAAAAACCTGCGTTCATGACCTATTTTGGCTTCATTTCTTCTTATGCTATCTTTATAACCCTGAATGCACAAAAACACACAAAAACACATGAATGAGCCATAAAACCTGATAAAAGCAATGCTTATTATAAATAAAACATGCTCAATAATATGCACATACAAGAACTTATCAAACTCCCCCACACTTAAGCCTTTGATTGTCCTCAAGCAAAGTTACTCAGTAAAGAATCTAAGAGAAAAATGAGAAGTGCTCGGCCTTAGATTCATCAAGAGTATACAAGAGAAGCATTCTAAAAGTAAGGAAAATTTTGAATACCAAATAATAAAAATTATTGCTCTAGGTAAAAACTCAAATCATAATGGATGAAAATCCGACATCATGTATGTGTGTGTAAACTCACTCAAGTCAACCCAATGTCTACTCTCTGAAGTTTTTATTAAAGAGGACTTATTTATAAACAAAAAGAAAAGGTAGTAGCTGCACAAATCATCTAAAGTGGCCCTTTCTTAGGAAGCCGCCAAGGTGACTTTAACACTTTCGAGGTGGTAGCTCTTTCTACCGGGGATAGTAGCTTTACTCATCCTATTAGATAGATCTTTCTCTCAGTAGGGCATAACTAGTATCCGACTTATGAGAGTAGCTTCATACTTCAAGTTTATGTTCAAAATAACATTCATCATCATAATCCATAGAGTGCTTCATAGTGCTAGGGAGTTTGTACACTTCTTCCTACCCAACCTTTAAAGTCATCTTTCCATCTCTCTAATTAATGAGAGCCCCAGAAGTGTTCAAGAAAGGCCTTCCAAGGACAAGTGAGGCCTCTACATCCTCATATATGTACAAAATCACAAAGTCCACATGGAATACAAGCTTCTCAACTGTCACCATAATGTCTTCTACAATCCCCCATAGTCTTCTCATAAATGTCCACTAAACCCTCGAGTCACCGTAAGGCTAATAAAAACTTGGGATACAATAGTACTAGATCTAATTTACAAGTTCAAAGAAAAAATAATACAAAGAACATGGAGGTAGCACAAAGGAAGAAACATCATCATAGGCTGATAGTAGAGTTCAAGAAACATGTTGGACACAAATACATCAAAGTTTTCAAAAATAGTAGACAACATACAAGCCATGCAATTACTATACATAGGGAAACAAAACATACTAGTGGTTCCATAATCCTGATACAATGAGTTCATGCTTAACAATAAACATACATAGGATTTAAACTGAAGAAAGACAAGCAAAGGTATGCCCAATACTCTACCTCGCAATGCCACTAAAAGCTAGAGCCTAAAATAGAGAGATAGAGTGAGTAGTCACTCAGTGAATGGGTTAGCACAATTCTAATATAATATACAAATTAATTAATAAAATCGACTAAGCCAATCATTTTGCAATAATACATATACATTAGAACATTTTAGCATATATGTGTCAACATACATAAGTATACGGAATCCACATATATCATATAAGAAACACTTTTGCTCAACTGAGGGTATCATCATTCATAAATCATGAATAGCATAATATAAGTTTTGAAACAATGAAACATGATACTCACCAGTTAAACCAATTTATTTTCCAAATAATACACAAGAGATCACATCTCAATATTTACTTAGCATGAAAACATAATTTCTTTAAAAACACAAAGTTTGCATCTCGAGCAAACAAGTAGTGGTTTAGAAACCTCTCTAAACTCTAGCCATGGCCACGGCTAGGTTTACAGCCATCAAGGTACTCATGCCCTTGACGTTGACCCATCGGTCCACTATGTGGTGACTTTGGCTTCCCAATGAACATTCAATCAGGTTTTTACATCCTCTCCAGAACTAGACAAATAAATTAGCCGGTCTTCCACGTCACCTTAATAAGCTAACCATGAAGTCTGCCTACTGTAGCAGAATGTCACCATCCAAACCACCTCCTAGTTGCATCAATAATACAATCCATATAAATCATATCACAAGGTCCTTGTCCAGGACAAAGTTTCACATACTGAGAATGAACCTCATTTTCATATAAACCAATATCGATAATATAACATGTGTAAAAAGTTTCACAATTCATTTCAAACCTGATTTATCAACATAGGCATAAGCATTTTCATTCAAATATCAAGAGCTTCATATATAATTCAAAAGTAAGGAAACTCTTTCCAAATCACTCAAAGCATCAAAAGCATAATTATGAGAGCAAGGTTTTGCAAATTGTTCCAAATGAACAAAACTAGTATAGACATGTAAAAAAAGGGTTTCACAAAACAATTCCCATAATAAATACCAATAATGTTGAAAGAGAAGTATTGAATATAGTTTTGGAATACATCGAATAAAACTTTAGAAATGTAATAAAATTCACCAAAATAGACATTGCCTTTAGCCTAATTAAAACTCAATCTATAATGATAATCATTCTAGCTTTGCCTCTTGAATAATTCAATAAGTATTACTAAAATGCAAGAGCAAACATAAAAACAACTCGAGCATAACATTCTAGTCTTCCAAGAAAGGCATGAGAATGTTACCTTACCTACAATCCTCTCAAACTTGATATCACCCTTACAACATCTCACCAATTATTTAAAAGACATTCACCACAAACCCTAAATAATGCACAAGCCATTGACAACCTCAATTATTAAAATACGAGTTCAACTCACCCATAAACAACTGATTTCCAATCAAACAAATTATATCCACTAATGTCACACTGAACATGCAAATATCAAATTCAATAAATGCACCTAAGCATGCCAAGAAATTAACCAAATCTAGCATTCAAGATTTTCATTCTACCTACATGGCTTATACACCAACAAGTAGTACCTTACACAATCTTATAATTTTTAAGATGTTTTGATAAGTGCTTGTATATAAGTTATTGAGGAAACAATTTTGGAAGAAAAGAAGCAAAAATAGATCATTGACGCAATTATTGAGGAAACTCTTGAACCGAACAAGGATCAAGGCACAAGTTGTGCTCATAGACATATGGGTGTGTGCCAACCTCTAAAATGGTCAAGTGAATACATAAAGTGGAAGGGTACAATGGCAGTCACACTCATTTGTTCCAACTTGTGTAATATTGTCAAGAGCTTTGTCAATGTATTTGAAAGCAAGATGTGACATGATCTACCGCATGAATGTGCGCCCAATCATGCGGCCTCGATGAAGAAATTAAAGTCGGGAGAACTGTAGCAAAAGTATTGCAACAGTTTACTGTAGCAAATCTCCGTAGAAAATTATTGTAGCAATTACTGTTCATAGCGCGCAGGAAAATCGAGGCTTGGAAATCTACACGCCCATGTGGAATTTTCATAGGGGTGTGTGAATGCCTGATTTCAGCCCTTTAAATACCGCTTTGAGAGTTTATTTTGGGGATCGTCTTCCTATCTTTTGCCTATCTTTTAGGGAGAGTGTAGCTAGGGTTTGGAGAGATTTTTGCTGGGATTTTGGAGCATTCCTACGGCATTCGACATCGATTTTCTTCAGTGGAGAGTTATTAGGGGAGCTTCTGACAGCTTGGATTCGATGGGGTGTTCTCTAGCCTTGATGAAGGAGTCTTTGGAGAAGACGAGGAGGCTCTTGAAGACCATTGACATGGACGACAAAAGGCTTATCGCTATAGATTTCTTTCACTTACTTTTAATTTCATCTTTGACTTTGTATTGCTCCATGGAGAGCTAAACCCCTAGTGGCTGCTTGGACATGTTGACCCTGTGGATGATTTTGTTTCATTGACTTTTATTATTCTTCTTTAATTAATGCTTTAAATGATTTTCAATATTGTATGTTTATGGATTCGATTTTCCCTTAGAGTAACACTAGGGTTAAGAATCTATCTAGGTAACTCATTGAAGGGGTGACAACTTCACTTGTGTTAGACTTAGCAAGATTGAAGAGGGTTGAGAGGGTGAGTCGAGAGGTAGCGGAATGTCCCCGTTCCCATTCGATGTGATTTATCCTACCTCCATATTCCAAGAGTTCTTTGTGATCATAATAGAGTGAAGTTCTAAGAGACCTTCTCCACTGGGCTTAGTTGCGTGAGGGACAAAGTGAAGTGTTGAGTTATTCTTAGTGATGGGGCTTAATTATGGTTAGGAATCTTTTGCCTAGACCAAAAGGTTAGATCTAGGTTAGGGAATAGGGTTTATCACTTTGAATTCCTAGAGCTTCAAACAATCCACACAGTGTGAGGTGTTGAGAGTATTGGTTGACCTTCCGCCGAGGCATAGTGTAGAGGGCTAGTCACGGTTGACCTTATGTTTGGGACCGTGTGTCTTTGGATCTCCACGGCTCATTAAACTTCAATTATGAGGCATAATATTAGTCTTGCACTTGAAACAATAGTCCTAGGGTGAGCATTGTCCGAGTGCCCCATTTTACCATCGATTACCTCTCTTTATTCTACTTGCTTTCTCTTTTCTCTCTTTTACTTTTATTTTCATTGATATTTTGAATCAACATCACAAATTGGTTTTCACTCTAGCTAAATAGCAACACTTCTTGTTTCTGAGTATCTACTCACTATGGATTCAACTACCCACTCACCGGAGTATTTTATTACTTCAACGACCCATGCACTTGATGTACACACACGCAAGGGGTGTGTCATGTTTCATGCACTGAAGTCAAACCAATTTCCTCCTCAAGGTGTCATTCATATAAGACACCAATATCAACTTTCCCAACACAAAGTCACTAACTAAAGATTTTGAATGTTACTCCCATTCTCAGGGGATTATTCGAACAATTCAAGAGTATTTCTAAGGATTTTCAAGTTAGCATTCAAACTTCAGCCCAACACATAGCATATATGACACATGTTGTCCCTCATTGTACTTCCAAGGAGATTTCTAACCCTTACAACTAAATCAATCATACCTTCAAATTTGCTCTTGAATCAATTCTATCTCTTGGAAGAAATGGAATTACACATTTTTTATGCTTGGAGCTTCCATCATCGACAATATTTTCCTTACTCACGCTCAAGTCACCCGAGTATAATTGCAATGTATCCAAGCCTCTAGACATTAAACCAAGTAATTAAATCTTTGGTTCTAACAATATTGACATCACCCAACATCAATATATAAAAGATTCATCCATCATTAGGTCTAAACACTAACTACACAAGCAATATTTCTATTTTCACTCGCTCAAACCATTAACGAAAGTCTCATATCCAACAAAACATATACTCCAACAAATTTGAATCCATTCCTCTCAACTCAAAGTCATCACCAAATTCCAAGGAATTAAGATCACATAACAAAAGCTATTCGATTCCAATAATGTATATATAATCATCCTCATTTTCTTTTAAATGTCTAGAATTTCACATATAAACCAATAGCATAGATGGCCTTTCAAATAATATAAAATATAAATTTAATACAATATAGGCATAAAAACCATGTGTAACATATCATTCTATCCACGTCTAAAACAAATATCCGGATCTTAGAATAAAAACCACTTTCACAATCACCAATGCCAAAAGAATAAGCATGCAAACAGAGCTTCTCAAATCATTCCAATTCCATAATATAGGTACAATCATAACCATATTCATTCATACATTCAGGGTTTCACATAAAAACTAATATCATTGAAAAGCATTCCATAAATCTATCCAAATATTGATTTAACATGATAAAACCATAAAATAGTTTCAACAAACGATTAAAACATTTAAATGTCCTATTAGAATTGTACATTCAACATAACCCACTCACAAACTTAGGCAGAAAAAGACCACACGAAAGTTACTCCTCCACCGGCTCCTTGCCTCAAGCCAAGCTCTCACCACCTAGCCACAACACAACCACACAGGTATACAAAAAAAAAAACAATAATTAAGCAAAGGAAATTATAAATGAAATCCTAAACTTAATTATGAAATTCAACAATAACAAGACCTACTATTCACTCAACACTAGGTTTCATGGTTTCCAATGAATTCCTAAGGATCTGAGCTTCACTCTAAAGTAAAGGAAAAAAAGAAACAAGCAAGTTCTACCGGTGCTATATTACACTGCAGTACTAATAACAAGGAGGAAGAAGATCAATGGATCTCATAAGATTGAATGACTACAAAGGAAGGCAAACATTCCTCTCAAATGGCAACAGCATTAAGAAAGAAGAAGAATAAGGATCAAGCTCTAATTTAAGCTCACAATCTAAATCTAGCTCCATTCATCCAAACAATGAAGAAGGAAGGAGAAAATGATAGCTTACCTCAAGCAAGGATGGATTGATCTTTAAGCTCCACTACCAAGACCAAGAGACCATCAAAACGAAATCCTTAGTCTATAAAGAGTAGCAAGGAATGAGAAGAGGAGAGGAGGAGAAGAGAGTAAGAGAGAAGAAACCCAAGAAAAAGCTCTCAAGAAGGGATAAAAAATGGCTTACACTCGTGTTGTGCGGCCCGCACAGCCATTAAGCCATGGTGTGCAACATGGTGTGTGGCCTGTGCACAGCCCACACACCTCTAGGACTCTGGCTACACTCTCCAAAGAGTTTGGCAATTCACTCCGAGCTAATTACAAAAAGAACTCCTCTAAAACATCGAGTCAACACACAAGAAAAGACCAAAATACCACAATAAATACATATCTTGTATAATGTGATCAATGAAGAAGTTAATGAAATATTAAGCCTTTCTTTCTTTCTTTTTCTTCCTCCTATTTTTTGTTAGTTTGAATTTTTAAGCTCACATTTCAAGCCTTCAGTTCTAACAAACTCAAATTCTTCGTATTGATTTTGTCGAAACATTTTCTCCAATAATAAAACCAACCATGATTTGAATTATCTCGACTGTAGCACTAATTAGCATGTGGAATGTTCAACAACTCTATGCCAAAAATGCTTTTTTTGCATAGTAAGTTGTTTGAGATAGTCTTCATGTAGCAACCATTTTGTTTTATTATTGCAACTTCTGCAACTCATGTCTACAAATTGAAATGGCCTCCTTATTTACTATAACAAGCTCAATAAGCCTAGTTTGATCGGTTTGCATCTTATTTTCTCTGTCTCTCTCTCTCTCTCTCTCTTGATTTCTTTTCAAGTTATGTAGACTCATCTTTATTCATTTATCATGATTCTCAAGGCATAACTCAGCGGCTTCTCTATGTTGATGATATAATACTTAATGAAGATAATAGTTTATTTTTTGTAAAATGTTCTTTCTCAATTACATGCAAAGTTTGCTATGAAGGATCTTAGTCCTCTTCATTTTTTTGGTTGTGTGGAAGTGATGTACACAAATGATAGTTTATTTCTTAGTGAAGGTAAATATGCTAGATATTTGTTGTATCGAATATCAATATCCAATTACAAACCATACTTGTAATATCCTATTTCCAACTTAGGTCTTCTATAGGGTATTAGAGTAATCTTGTGATTTGTGATGATCTTATGAGAGTGAGGGTGTGTTTTTGGAATTATCTCTTGTTATTTAAAACCCCAAATCCCTAAACCTAGGCCTAAGTTCTTCCATTAATCCACTTTTCCTCTTTAAATTACTCTTGGAACAATCTTGGAGCAGGAATCTCCAACTCTTCCCTTTTTTTTATTGAAAAATCAAGGTAAGATTGTCATATAGTCTTCATCATAATCGCTTTTCTTGATCTTAGCATCATAATGCATTTCCTGCCCTCAACTTTCTGGATTCCCAATGCATTGGTATGAGATTGTTAAAATTTTATGATTTCTATGTTTGAGTTTATAGTTTTGGAGTCAAATGTGAGGAGTTTCTTGTTGAATGATCTTGTATTCTGTGGATTTGTTGAATCTTTTATCAATAAATCAATTGATAATTTTTTTTTAATAAAATCTATATAAAACTTGTATAAAAGTTTGTATGATTATAACCCTTGGTTTTCTTACTCTTTTGTCACCTACATTACCTATTTCATGCTCCCCAAATCCTTATGGGCAATACTCATATAAACCCTTCTGAACCTTTTTGAGAAGTTTATGGCCAACCTTATGGGCATAAGGGTGCTTGTAAGGCATTCTGTCAAGGGCTTATAGCCATAAACAGCCTGTAAGTGCTTATGGCTATAAGTAGCTTGTAAGAAGCTTATAAGATGTTTCATTAAGGGTTTATGGTCAGTAACCGACCCAAATCATTCATGCATCGCATATAGGGCTTGAATTATGCATATTTCTCTTACTTGCACTTTTTAGTTGAAATTTGCATTGAGTTGGATTTGCTCTTAGGTGGGGAACCCTTGGTCAAGGACAAGGTGCCAATGGAGAAGTACCACATTTAAGCTCTTTGGCTTATGGGTCTAAGTACTATGAGTTGTAAACCTTCCTTACTAATGTTTTAAAATGGTTTTATTATTTGGATGCAAAGAACTTTACTTCCAATTTTATGATGTTTTCAATTAACCATTTTCTTATATTGTTACAATGAGCCATGGGGGTTTCTTAATGGATTTTATGATGTCTCTTTATCATGAATGTTCTAATAGGTTTGCAAACATGAATTGAGAATGAGATATAAAATGTCAAATATTTTATGTGATATATTGGAAAGTGAAATTGTTAATTTCATTCATGTACACTTGTGTTGGTATCTTTGGATATTGGTAAAAATAAGTCTATGACTATACCACTGCAACTGTAGTCTCCATGATCCAACCTAGTGAGAGACCACATGGTGATTACCGGGTTGACATACCCATTTAGGTGGTATGGAGAGAACCTAAATTGGTAGTGGGCGAGTCTCCCAATGTTTATTAATAACTGCATATCACCTCACAAGTGATCTCAAAGGCCAAGGCTAAGGTGGGCTTGCTTTTATATTTCAAATGAATAACTAGCTCTGATGGTTTCATTCCTTATCATGATGGTGGTTTGGTTTGGGGAAGATTTCATGGCCCACCCTTTTACTTTACTCGATTTTGCACACAGATCTTGATCTTTGTGTTTTAAAAATTTACATGTAACTTTTCATTATACAGAAAACTTATTTATCAATTTCATTCATGCTATGATACTATTTATGGAAAGTGTTGCTTAAAGATGTTTAATCTCTTTTGTAAATACAGAGAAACTATCTGGCCACTCACTGAGTAACTATGTTACTCAATCACTCTATTCCTATTTTTTTGAAGTGGTGATTGTTAGAGCCATTGCGTGTTAGAGGGTTATGCTTAGCTCTGTATATCTTACCTTCTGACTATAGTTTGTTTTTAGGTCAGACTTTGTTCCTATATTTGAACTTGCTTTAAGTGGATCCACTAGTGTCTAATTAGTGGTTAACATTTGTATTTCTTGCACTATTTTCAATACTATCGAACTACATTATTCTAGTTGGCTTTATGTTCATTTGTGATGTTTTTTAAGGATATATATATATATATATATATATAAATTTTTCACGTAATGGAGTTTTACAAGACATTTTGCCTTGCAATGCCTCGGGTTAAGGTGGGTGTCCACGTCACATACTTCATGGCGATGCTACGATTGCACGTGCTTGCCCACGAGGTGGGGTGTTACATTGCTCGAACTCCTATAATTGGTAAAACTCAAGTGAATAGTAAAGGTACCTCATTTCATGATCCTCAGCTCTATAGAAGCTCAACTGGTATTCTACAATAGTTAATATTCACACAACCTGATCTATCCTATAGTGACAATAATATTTGTTAGTGCATGCATAGCCCAACCAAGTATCATTTCCAGCTAGTATGTCTCTAGTACTCTTGACTTTGGTATACATCTTTCTCATAACAACTCGATCCTTGGATCTTTATGTGTTGTCTAATGCTGAATTGGTTGGTTGTTCAATGACCAAAAGGTCTACAACATACTATTGTACATTTTTTTGAAGCAACAGCAATCCTTAGGGTGCCAATTTATAGCTCGTTATCAGTAAATCCAGTAAATAATCTGAATATAGAGCTATAGCTAGTATAACCATAGAGAGATCACTTGGATTTTCTTTATCTTGCTAGAGTTCTAATCCAAGAACCCACTCAAAATCGAGTAGAAAGAACATAAAATTTCAATAAATCAGGTTCCTTTCACAAACCCTAAAACAAATATTTATAGAGGCCTAGACTAAGGACAAAATAATAACTAAAACTGAAATAATTACAAAATACATGATAACTAAATAAAACTGAAATAACCAATAAAGCTAATATAATTATAAAATACTAAATAAAAACTACTTTGAAGATTTAAATTTAAAATCCTAAAATCATTAGGTGATTTTTTTTTACCATGCTATGTCATTCAACTCCACTCACGAAAAACTCGACCTCGAGTTATAATCTTAGCAATTAAGCTTGTAATTGAATATTTCATCAAACAATCATCATTCCAAAATTTGAATTTCTTGATCTTGAAATTTGTCCATTTAGTAGCTTTATTTCACTTCTTCTTTGAAGACAACAACAACCTTAAGTTGGATTCTTTATGAAACTCCAAAAACTCCTTTTCATTGTTCTTCTTTCCTTCATCAACATTCACCCAATTAACCTTTTTTATCTATTTCCTCATTTTTTAGAAGTGTTAGTAGAAGTCTCTTTTATGACTATATTTTCACAACTTCCACTATTAACACTAGTCCTGAACACCTTATTATTAAGGGTGCACGTGGTTTTAAGAAACTGATAGCTCAAAATATGCTCTTCATGCTTGGGAGTTGACATTATCTGCCTTACAGGATAGGTAAGCTTGCGTCTCATCTGTTTCATATTCTTCTTCCTTATCACCATCTCGCTCACAAATAATCTCTTCATATTTTTACTTTTCTCTACAATGTTCACTGTCTTCCTCAAGGGACATTCTTTTGACTTATGTCCCAGTCGGTAACATTTAAAACACTTTTCCACAAAAGTTTTGACATATGGATTTTCTATTGTCCTCACTTCTCTATCTTTTCCTATCGTCTCTTCCGCCTTGTTCCTTCTGTAGTGGTTGTTGTTGTTATTGTTGTTGTTGTTACTACGATCTTCATATTCTTCTGTAGACTCAACAACTTTATAATCATCATAGTTCCTCCAACTTCACTCCTGGTTGGATTAGCTCTGCCTTTAAAGCCATGTTCTTTGCCTCAGATAAAGTTCGGATAATTTGCACCCCAATTCTGTGTCTGAGTGATGGCCTCAATCCCTCTAAATACCTAGCAACTTGTTGCCCTTCTAACTAAAGGAGATTATTTCCCTCTACCAGTCTCATGAATTCTACAGTGTAATCATGGATAGACCAACTAGCCTATTGAGAGCTCTAATACTACTGAAACAAGATCTACTCATATTCTGGAGGGTAGAAACTCCCTCTTTAAAATAGAGTAGAAAGAACATAAAATCTTAATAAACGAGGTCCCTTTCAAAACACCCTTAAACAAAATGTATAGAGGCCTAGACTAAAAACAAAATAATAAATAAAACTAAAATAATTACAAAATACTGGATAAATTAATAAAAATAAAAAAACCAATAAAACTAATATAATTATATAATACTAAATAAAAAATAATTTGAAATTTTCAATTTAAAATCCTAAAATCATTAGGAGATTTCTTTCACCGTTGTGTCAAACCTCCTTGTATATATATATATATTTTTTTAACAATCCTTTAACAGTGCTTCTTCCAATATGCTTCTTTCATTCATGACATATTAAGATGGACTATCCTTTTGCTCAAAAAATGTGGCTATGGCAGTTTTCATCACTCAATTTGTTTCTTACAAAAACAACTTGTCGACGTTTTCACAAAGGCATTATCCAAGCAAGACTTTTCCTTATTTACCACAAACTTGGATTGTCCATTCTTACCCAAGTCAAATTTAAGGGAAGATGTTAAGAATTATAATGACAAGCTGACCATATAAGAACTTGACCATATCTTAACAACTGCAACCAAATAATAAGAATGATAAGCATACTCTATCCCAACAATGGCTAACTTAGTCCTTGTTTATTTTTGATTTTTAACTTGTGTAGTCCTTATACTTCATATCTCAACCTATATTTGTATCTAAATAATTAAATAAATACAACACAATTAAGCAGAGTGGTCAACCTTATATTCTTTATATTCAATGTATTTATGGACTCCTCCAAATAATATTTGAGCGATGTGTGCCTTCGTTGAATATCCCTAATTGAGGAAGGCTCTCAAGGTAGGCATATCATTATTGTCCATTAAACAACATGACTAAAATGACCATTATAATTACCAACACTTGTGTTTTGATGTAAATGAGATATTCTAAACTATAATTAGCCATTTTATACCTAATATTCATCTAAGAAAAGGACTTTTGAATATGTAGTATTGTATAATGAATGCCTACTATAGGATATACAATGCACATGCTACTAGAATGATGGATTTCTTTCAACCACTTCTATATTCCAAGATTTTCCTTCAAACCATGGAATGTTATAAAAAAATGGCAACTAACCTTATAAAAAATGGCAACTAATAAGGTTAGGGTAAATTTTTTTGATAGGTTATCAAAGTATGACCCTTTTATTTTGGAGTCCAAACTTCAATTTCATTCAAAATGATTACCCAACTTCAATTTTGTTTCACCAAAAGATCATCCGCCAAATTTCCGTTTATTTTTGATGATGTGATGTCAGAAAATCTCTGTCAGCATGTGAGATAGAATTGTCAGCTAAATAGACAGCGTGTCATATATATGATTACAGATAATTTCCGGCATGTACATCATCAAAATTAGCCCGAAATCTCTTAGGTGGCCACTAGGTTAAACCAAATTGAAGTCAAGTAACCATTTTGATTCAAATTGAAGTTTGGATCTCAAAATGAAAAAGGTCATAGTTTAATTCCCTATTAAAAAAAATTACCCAATAAGGTTACGTACTAAGTATACAAAAAACTAATCAAATTAAACACTTTGATATATATGTGACAACAACCAAAAATTTTGATGAATTAATTTCAAAAGAAATACTTAATGCACAAAAACAAATACTAATAAATTAGTGCCTGCACTTCTTTGAGAAAAAATTAAACAAACACGCAATATTAAAGTTAATTGAGTTTACAACAGTCAAAAGACAAATAAAAACGGATTATGTCACTATCAGGCTACAGTAATGACGAACTATAAATTTGAATTGATCTCTGGAAACATTATTGGTCAATAATGAATATACTTCTTTAAATAAAAAAAAAATCATCATTAATAAAGATGAAAATGAATAAAAATATAAAATACAAAAATTGTATGGTACATCTTAAAAATATTGCAAAACATTTACCAATTTTAGCCTGTTCCGTGAAAGAGTTCGTAGCCCAATAACATTGGTCCACTATAAAAAGTTTTAGTTCAAGTCTCACTAGATATAATAGTGGTAACGGATCCTCAATTATGAGTATGAGCTTGTAACCCATACCCCACATCACCAGGTGATGACATACAAGCTGGGCATTTAATTTTCACTATATATGGACGCCTTACGGCGATTGTCACATTTGCAAGGGAAAAAAAAACTTTGGCCGGTTCCATATCCGGCACACTTTCGCCCCATCAAGGACGTCAACTCACATGAGTGGCAAAATGCTCAAATGGGGTATTGCATCCCTTCTACCAAATGTAATGATACTTCAGAGAAAAATTTCCAATTCAATCTCTAAACAATCTTTAGATCAATCAATAGATCAAATCAATCTGATTACCCAGAACTAAATTGAGTAAACGATGAAATGAGTTCACAATATCTCAGCAAATAAGCATTAATTTAGTAAACTGAGTTCAAAATAGTGCAGATCCAGAGAAAATAGAAGTAAAAATACTAAGATAACTTTGGGAGACACTCCCTCCTGCCGCGGTCACTGGAAAACTCGCCGGAGATGACCAGAGCTCAGGCCTCTAACTTTACTCTTGTACTCTTCTCCCTTTAGCTTTCCCCTCTCCTCCTTTTATATATTAGCCAGCTCACCCTAACCAAATCACCTTTCCCATTCTTCATTTGTTCACGCTGTCACCCACACAGAACCCCGTTAGGCGTGTGTTCGCTCTACATGCTCTTCCACTGCGTTGCTACGTCACCCCGTTATTCATCTCCCCATTAGTTGCCTGATCTTTTGAATGTTCAACCCCCGTGCTCTGCACGTGAGTTTGTTTAAACACCGACTACCTTGACGCCTCATTCCTAGCCTTCACAACATTACTCCCCCCATTGAATACGACCTTGTCCTCAAGGTCAAAGTTAGGATAAGCCGTCATGATTTGAGTGATATCTTCCCAGGTTTCATCACTGTCTGTAAGTCTGGCCCAATGAATCAAAACATGTGGAATTGAGTGTCCATTTCGAAGAATTTGGTGATACTGCACCACTGATTGTGGTTGTAATATTGGTCCTGTGTCAATAGTAACAAATGGAAGACGGTGTCCTTCTGAAACAGCTGCAGGATCTCCTTCAAATTTCTTAAGCAATGAGACATGAAACACTGAATGAATGCGAGCATGTTCTGGCAAAATTAATTTATAAGCCACCAAACCAATGCGTTGAGCAATTTCAAATGGACCAAAATACATCATCCCCAACTTTTGATTCTTGCGCAAAGCTAAAGAATGTTGCCTGTATGGCTGTAATTTTAACAAAACCCAATCACCCACATTAAAAGAAATCTTCCTTCTCTTTTTATCAGCTAACCTCTTCATCCGTAATTGAGCTTTGATCAAATTCTGCTGTAATTGATGTAGAATTTTGTCTCTAGATGAGAGAAGCTGAAGTAATTCTGGGGGGGTCACCATTATTAGAGTAGTAAGGCAGTAGTGGTGGAGGATCTCTTCCATACATTATTTGAAATAGGGGACATGCCTGCACTTGTGTGAAATGCTGAATTATACCAAAATTCAGTACAAGGTAGCCACTCAACCCACTGTTTCGGACTATCAGATACAAAATAGTGAAGATATACCTCTAAACATTTGTTCAAAGCCTCTATTTGACCATCGGATTGAGGGTGATAAGATGAAGACATTGCCAATGTTGTACCCATTGCTCGAAATAAATGTTTCCAGAAATAACTCAGAAAAATTTTATCACGATCACTAATAATTGTACTAGGAATACCATAGAGTTTAACAATGTTTTTGATGAATGCGTCAGCTACCACAGCACTTGAAAAATTTGATTTCAAAGGAATAAAGTGGCTAGCTTTAGATAAATGATCCACCACAACAAATATAACCGTGAATCACTTTGATACTGGTAATGCTGTAATAAAATCAAGGGATATGTCTTCCCTAAATCATCTTTGGAATTGGAAGAGGTTGAAGTAAGCCCCCTGGGTGAGTGTGAGCTGATTTAGCTTTTTGACAGACTGTGCATTCCTTGATTAATTTTTTAACATCCCTGAGCATTCCATGCCAATAAAATTGCAGTGCCAGCCTAGAATAAGTCTCGTAAGGAACCTGCATGCCCCCCAATAGAAGTACTGTGATATTCATAAAGCAATTGATTTTTTATAGGAGCATCCACTGGAATCACAATTCGATTATGTTTCCATAAAACATCATGTTTTCCAGGAAAAATTGGTGTCACTACACGTAGCATTCTGCAATTCTGCAATTTTCTGGACATAAAACTGATCAAGCTATTATAATTCTTTTATCTGTGACCACAAATTGCAATGCATAGTGGAGAAAGCCATCAAAAAATTTCTTGATAGTGCATCGCCCCTACATTTTCCTTGCCTGGTCGATATTCAATTTTAAAATCATATCCCTGTAGTTTGGGTAGCCAATGCTGCTGTTCTGGTGTTTGGATTGATTGCTGACAAAGATGTTGCAAAGCCTTCTGATCTGTCTTGATGACAAATGGATGACCAAGAAGATAATGACGAAATTTACTGACTGCTTTAGTAACAGCATAGAGCTCCCTCACATATGCAGACTGTTGTTGCATCCGTGGAGTCAATTTTTTTGAATAGAAGGCAATAGGATGATTTTGCTGACTTAAAATTGCTCCAATGCCTATACCCGAGGCATCTGTTTCTAGCACAAAAGGTTTAGAAAAATCCGGTAACTGCAAAAACTGGGGCTGAAATTATCACTGATTTCAATTGTTCAAATGCCTTCTAAGCTTGATCTGTCCAATGGAAACTATCCTTCTTGAGAAGGTCAGTCAAAGGATGAGCAATTTTAGCATAGTGATGTATAAACCTTCTATAGTAACCACTAATGCCCAAGAATCCTCTCAATTGCTTGACATTAACAGGTACTAACTAATTTACAATATCTGAAATTTTGGTATGGTCCATGTGTACCATGACCACCATTATCAAAGATAACATGACCTAAATAGTCAATCTCTAACACCCCAAAACTGCATTTACTAAATTTGGCATACAAGTGATTGTGTGTAATGTCTGTAAAACTTTCTCCAAATGTTGCAAATGAGTGTCTCAATCCACACTATATACCAATATATCATCAAAGAATATTAGTACATACCTCCTCATAGCAAAATTAAAGATATTATTCATTAGAGCTTGAAAAGTTGCTGGGGTATTAGAGAGCCCAAATGGCATGACCAACCACTGAAAATGTCCATGATGGGTACGAAAAGCAGTCTTATACCTGTCATCAGGATGCACCAAAACTTGATGGTAACCTGAGCGCAAATCCAATTTACTAAAAAATTTTGCACCATCTAGTTCATCCAGAAGTTCATCTACATCTGGTATAGGGAATGCATCTTTTACTGTGATAGCATTTAATGCCCTATAATCAGTGCAAAAATGCCAAGTTCCATCCTTTTTTTACCAATAATACAGGTGAGGAGAAAGGACTTGTATTGTTTTCAATTAGCCCTTCAGACAACATTTGTTGAACTTGTGCTTAAATTTCTGTCTTCTGGCTGTGAGGATACCTATAGGGTTTCACCTTAACAGGTTAAGCAGTGGGAATCAATTCAATTCTATGATTACACTGTCTTGAAGGGGGCAGACCCACTGGAATGGTAAACACCTGTTGATACTTCAAGAGTAAATTCTGTAAAGAGACAGGCATAGTAGGAGGAAATTCCAAAGTCTGAGTACAGTTCGGAAATGCTGATAGAGTAGAAGCTGCTGACAATTCTAACTGTTCACTGTCCACATTAGAAACTGCATAACATTCAGCTATGGCATTAGTAGTGCGCAAACAATGTAATTGGTGCAGAGAAGTAGAATGAGGTGCTGAAGGATGTTCACTTGCAATTTAATAAATTTTGAATCAGCATGAAACTGAATGAATCGTGCATTATAGTCGACCATATGTGGTCTCAATGTTGCTAAACCAAGCTGCACCCAAGATCAATTCAGCTCCAGCAATTGGCAGAATATAAATAGGTACTGTAATCTGATTTCCCTATACATTGATAGTTAAATTTGGAAGAAATCCTTCAACCTGAAGAGCATTACCATCACCCAACATAACTTTAATTGGACTTGCAGGCTGAATGTCCAAATGTAAAAACTGAGCCACCCGAGGCAGAATGAAGTTATCGGCACTTCCTCCATCCAAAAGGATCTTAATTGGAAATCGTTTTATAGTGCCCGTGAACCTTAATGTCCCCGAGAGAGAAGAAGAATTCATAGCATTTAGAGCCAATTTAGAAGTAGATTCCTCTGGATTTTGTGCAGTCTCCAATTCCACCACAAAATCAGAAACTCCAGGATCTAATTCATCAGGAGGTTCTGTGTCCCATTGTAATAATAACAATCTCTTGGTGACACATCTATGATTAGGTGTGAATTTTTCATCACAGTTAAAACATAGTCCTTTAGCTTTCCGAACCTGCATTTCTTGAAAACTAATCCTCCGGAATGGTTGAGAATTGTTTGCAGTAGGGCCATTGCGTGGAGGACCAGAATTATTTGTAGAGAGTGGAAGAGTTTTTGGTACTGCTGTGTTGAATTTGCTAGGATTGGCACTGCTATTGATATCAGGAGAATATGTAAATTTCTTAGTAGGCACAGTAGCAGAATATTTCTTTTCATACAAGCGAGCCAGAGAGGCAGCCTTAGGAAGAGTCATAGGCTTCAAAGGAATAATGTCTCGTTGAATATCCTCTTTCAGACCACCAATAAAGCAAGCTATCAAAGCTTTAGAACAAACACCCTCCACCCTATTGGCTAATGCAGTAAACTTGTGATAATAGGCAGTGACTGAATCCTCTTGAGTAAGTCTAAAAAGTTAATACTTGGGACTCTCATAATCTGTAGGTCCATAATCCTCCTCCAGAGCTGTAACTAAATCAGCCCAACATGACACAGTACCTGTTTTGATAAGCATCTGATACCAAGACACCACTGGTCCATCCAAATGAATGGAAGCTAGTTCCAATCGATATGGATCTGAAATTCTATAATATGTAAAGAATTGCTCAGCTCTAAAAATCTAATTCAATACCTCATCTCCTTCAAATAGTGGGAAATCCACCCGTACAACCCGATTCTAGAGAGGATGTAATTTACCTGATGCCTCTATGTCAATAGGAGAGTTCTCATCTGCAAAATCCAAACGCAAAGAAGCATCTGGCTCCACTGTGATGCTAGGTTTTGGAACCTCTAAAGCTTCCAAACATTTAGAGATATTAAGCAGAGAGTCTTCTAGGATTGTTACCCTCTCAGTAAGTTTTGAATCCCGTTGATCAATAATGGCCAACAGACGCTCATCTCTTTGATCCATGAGTGCAAACATGGTATCAATCTTCACAGTTAGATCCTTCATCCTCGTACCCTCAGCCATGAGTTAGAATGAAAGCAATAAAATGTAATGATACTTCAGAGAAAAATTTCTAATTCAATCTCTAAACAATCTTCAGATCTATCAATAGATCAAATCACTCTGATTACCCAGAACTAAATTGAGTAAACGATGAAATGAGTTCACAATATCTCAGCAAATAAGCATCAATTTAGTAAACAGAGTTCAAAATAGTGCAGATCCAGAGAAAATAGCAGTAAAAACAGTAAGATAACTTTGGGATACACTCCCTCCTGCGCCGGTCGCCGGAAAACTCGCCGGAGATGACCAGAGCTTAGGCCTCTAACTTTACTCTCGTACTCTTCTCCCTTTAGCTTTCCCCTCTCCTCCTTTTATATATTAGCCGGCTCACCCTAACCAAATCGCCTTTCCCATTCTTCATTTGTTCACGTTGTCACCCACACAGAACCCCGTTAGGCGTGTGTTCGCTCTACATGCTCTTCCACTGCGTTGCCATGTCACCCCGTTATTCACCTCCCCATTAGTTGCCTGCTCTTTTGAATGTTCAACCCCCGTGCTCTTCACGTGAGGCTGTTTGAACATCCACTGACTTGACGCCTCATTCCCAGCCTCACAACACCAAATCACAAACAATTAAAGCATAGATGTGGTTATGGTTAAAAATAAATAAATTTCAAAAATCAACCTAAGATTTAAGAATCAACAATATCATTGACATTAATAGGTCCATAGGGGAAGAAATAGGCAAACAGAAGCAAGAACAAGTACAAAATGATTTAATTAAAAAATCCATAACAACAAACTATATATCATCCTTATTTATGGACCTAAGGTTAGGCACAGATAGAATCCATCATCTAATAATAAACTTAAGGAAGGTGATAAATTGTGATCAATTTTTCCATAAATAATTTAGATTCTTTCAAAGTCCTAGGGCTACACAATGAGCAAATTCAAATGCAAGAACAAAAAAGACAGAGAAAACAAAATGAACTACAAAAGGAATAAAAATTCACACTCAAATCTTGAAGGTCATAAAGCATTAAATCCTAACTAGGATCAGGTCTGGGTATAATACAATAAGATTGAGAGATAGTGATGATGGCAAGATCTTGCAAAGAAGAAAAAGAAAGGATGAGATTAGAATATGAATTTCTTTCTTGACAAGCATGGCCAAAAGAAGGAATCAGAATCACAACCATTAGCAGGCGTGGAAACTGGCAATCAAAAGGCAAAAGTAGAGGATGATGGAAATATACATAAAAATAAAATAAAAGAAAATAAAAATAAAAATAAAAATGGAGCCTTTTATTAAAAAGAGGAGCCAATTGAGTTGCTAAGGAGTTTGGTATAGCTTTGGAAGGGGAGAAAGTGAGTTTTATACGTTGCTCACTTCCCCTGCTTCAATGAAAATCATAAACTATGTTTAGCTAAGAACCAAAGGAAATGTTAGATGAGAAAATATCATTTCTCTTACTTCTGAACAAACAAATTTCTAAAGTAGTAAATACATTTTAGTGACTTCTCAACCACTTCAAAGCAAATGAATGCATCTATGTGAGAGAGACCGTTGGGATACCTAGATTTATATATAACAATGAAAAGGAATACTCTCATTAAATATAGGAGTATCCATGTCTGTGTCTAGTTATTTGGTATGTGAGCCACAATTTTAATGTCATTCTTATCTAGTCAAATACAATAGTACTAGTGTGGTAATTAGTTATCTGGCATCTACATCTAAACCATTGATCTTAGACATGATTGCCCCATCAGTCTTATTAATATGCTTGGCATATTGGACCTTGTCTAAATGTCTTACACATAGATTAAGTATTGGATAAATATGGAGCTAAAAGTAGATCAAGCATCAAAAATACAGAGGATTAAATGCGCTGACCTTAGATTTGGAGGATATGGTTCAGACCAAATAAACCTAAGTAACTAATCCTAAAGAAAACAACAAAACATAAGGTTGATGATAAAAATCAAATTGCGCACAAAAAATAAAAACCAAACTTACAGTCTTTTTATTGGGAGGCAGATCACAATGATGGGTTAAACATTTATGCAAATGCCCAATAATTGTGTGCACCATCCTCTTCACCAAGACTTTTTAGATGCTTTCCCCAATCACAATCAACCCCTTTTATGTGCAGTTGCATAAAATAGTTCCTAGTACCATCAAAAGTATAGTTTGCATGAAAAATCTCTTACACAGATTATCATAAAAGAAAATGAATTATGTCATGATCTAGCAGGCCAAAAGAACTAGCAAGTATCTGATCTTCACAATAGTTAGGGCAAGATTAACACTTACAATCAACAGGACATCTAACTTAAATCGTCATATAAAATTTTCCAAGTCAATTAGAACAGTGCATTGCTTCCGATGGTCTCTTACTATGAGTGTATAAGGCTATAAGGATCTACCTAATATCTTTATAGATTTAATTAACAAAAGTCCATTCCATCATAATGTTGATCACATTCAATTGTTTCATGATAGAAAACCACAACACAATCAAATTCTAAATACAAATAGAGAGATAAACCTTCCAACACTCAAAAATTAAAGATGAGCAAAAGCACCCACCATATATACACAGATTAATAAATCACCAAAACAAAGAAAGTATTGCATATGTAGCATATACTGAAAAGTGAAAACTTCAAAAACATGTCAAAATTTGTCACAATTTTTATGACATAGTTTAGTTCACTTTCCTTGATGAAATAGAATGACATAGCCTATTTTTTAACAATGGATTCAGATATCTCCATTGTGGTATACCTAAACAAGATTACCAAATTAGCATTTTTTTTCTAACTCAAAGCAATCACAAATATTATTTGAGTGACAATTTGAAAAAGAAATATTGTCAAAACTGGTACTTTACAACTCACAGCACTCAATACTAATGTTTGTCTCACCATTCACTAAATAAGATATTACCAAACCTAATACCATTATAAACTACAATCAATACTAACATATTTGTGTTATCATTCACTGAATGAGATTTACCGGATTTTTTTTTTTGGCAATACAAAACAATCAAGAATAATATTAGTACCTAGTGTGAGATACTAAGGCTTTGCTTGGATGGGGGTTACTAGAGGTTTTGTAAGGTAAGGTTATGGGTCTAACCTTGTTTGGGTCCAGGGTTTTGTAGGGGGTAAGGTTTGAGGGGGTTATTTGGAGGATTGAGAAACCTCCACTTACCCCATTTTCTCAACCCTTCAAATTGGGGGGTTGGGGAGGTTTTGCTTTTTAACTGGACTAAAATGCCATTGAACTTTTCTAGAAATTACACCATTTTGTTAGGGCTACAAACAATCAGAAATTATCCTTCACCATGAGAGAGCTTCAGCACGAGTGCCTGACGATTTCGTAGACCGTCCAAGCCACCATTTCCCAGCTCTCCTTCTTCGTTTCTTGTGAGATCCCTCTCCATCTTCATTAAACTTTGCATTTTTTTTTTTGTGATTTTGCTATGATGTTGTATTTTTCTAGATCCAATGTTTGATCTGATGTTGTATTTTTATAGATCCAATGTTTGATGTGTTGTTGATCTGATGTCTCAAACCTCTCCACTAATTTCTATCTGGTGAATTCCCCTTCTTCAATCAAACCAAGAAATTATTTGCATTAATATCACTGGTGCAATAGTAAATTGAGGATTTTACTGGAATATATTGTCAGTGTTCTTAACAAAATTCAAACTTTTGTTGTGACTGAGGTTTGAGGTTTTAATTCACTGTTTGGTTCTTGATTTTCACTATTTCTATATAGTGGTTATGGTATTTATTTACCCACTTCTTTGAGACTACATCATGATTTTTTTTTCTTATTCTCTTCTCTATTGATAGTAGCCTTACAGAGTAGTTATATATAGAACATGATTAGCAAGTTTAGTTTGAAAGATATTATGGCATCTTTTTTGTTGTTTTATTGACAGTGGTTTGCCTTCTCAATTTAGTTATGTGCAATAGAACCTTATATGCTTCCAATCACAAGTACACCTGTGTTATTTTTAAGATATTTTTGCTCTTGAAAATTATGTTGAGCTTAGGCAGCATGTTATCTTCAATCACTTGATACAACTGGCATTGCTTCCATCTTCATGGGACTATAGATATATTTTTCTTATGAATGTAGATATGTATGTCATAGAATTTGGCTTACTCCCTCCACTAATTCCATGCCTTTAACTGTTGGATAAGCTGTCAAGAAAAATTATACTGCGGTAGTGAGTTGCTTTGATATTAGTGAAGTTTAGAAAATGTTTTAATGTATCCATCTTAATTTGAAATTTAGATTTAAGTTATGTTTCACACTTCTCTCTAGTATGAAAATAGCTGTTTATGTGCCCTCTTATAATATTCTCGAGTATGTGGGTCCTCATATAATTTTTTCCACCAATACCGCGTGATAATGCAATTGTTTTTCGACATAAATTGTTCCTGCTTGTATCATGATGATTTGCAATTGTGACCAATTCCTGTGCTAATTATATCTGCAATTGTGATTGTGATCGTTATGTGAATTTGATGCTTTTAATGCATAACTACTAATCTAATCTATTATGACTCCCTGCTGTAAAGCCATTTCTTTACCAAAAGATGGTCTTTTTCTCTAAGGTTCCTTTTGGATGGCATATGTGGGATCCTCTGATTCAATGTTTTAGGAGAACCATATATTTGAGAGAGATTTTTTTATTAATTTTATATTAAATATTCAATTTCTTTGATAGAATCACAAGTACACTATAGAAATAATATGAAATAAACTAATGTTTATAATATGAAATAAACTAATGTTTTTGGGGTTAGAATCACAATTACACTATAGATAATTATAGGCATTTTCAGTGTATTTTTTTTTGGTGACAAATCAAAGTCAAGATTAAAAGTCAAAGATTTACAAGGAGCAAGCTACAAAGAATTATTATTAACATCATTATCAAATATATAATCTCTAGAATTTAAGTTTAATGAAAATGGAAATATAAATTTCAAGCACAATACTCTTATAAAAAAAAATAGCAATGTTTTATATAATGCTTACGTTTATGCATGTTTAGTATTTTGCCTTTATTTATTCAAATTTTGATAATTAATTTTTTTAAGATGGCCGACGAAAAAAAGCTATTGGACAATCCTTTCATAAAATTGCAACAGTTGCACCATTTAGCAGCAGCTCAAGTTATTATTCTAGTGATTAGTTAAATTGCGAGGCGTAAGAAGGAACATAAACATGTTAACATTCAAATTGCGCGTGAATTACGCCTTCATGGAGACCAATCAAGAGATGAACTAATGTCACATTTGTTGTCAACTGATCTATGTCATAACATGATAAGAATGAGTCATAGAGCTTTCCTAGGATTATGTGAAATATTAGTTAGGGACCGAGGTCATAGACCAACTTTACAAGTGTCTATCGAGGAGCAAGTTGCAAGAACTCTATATTTATTAGGTCATAATGTCTCTCACCGTGAATTGTCTTTCTTCTTCCGTCGCTCTCATGAGACAATCTCCCGTCATTTTCATAATGTATTGCAATCTATAGTAGAGTTAGAGGAAAAATACCTAGTACAACCGGATGGCTCACAAATACCTTTAGAAATATTCAGCAGCAGTAGATTTTATCCATATTTTAAGGTAATCAAATCCTCAATGAATTTTAATTTTATTACAATTATATGTACGGCGTGAATACAATATTAAATTTATCCCAGGATTGTGTTGGTGTGCTTGATGGTACACATATCCGTGTAAAAGTTTCCAATGTCGACGCTCCTAGGTTTCGTGGAAGGAAGGAATACCCAACCCAAAATGTGTTGGCTGCATGCACATTCGATTTAAAATTCACTTACGTGTTACTTGGGTGGGAAGGCACAGCATCTGATTCAAGAATAATGAAAAATGCGTTAAGTAGAGCTTGCCCACTAAAAATCCCTCAAGGTAATTGTTGATAAGATGCAATATTTTATTAAAGACCATATATACACAAACAATATTATAATATAGTTCATTTGTTATTTAGGAAAATATTATCTTGTTGATGCTGGATTCATGTTAAGAAGTGGACTTATTACACCATATAAAGGAGAGCGATATCACTTGAAGGAATATTCAAGGAACCCACCACGAAATCCACGTGAATTATTTAATCTTTGTCATGCATCTCTACGAAATTCCATCAAGGGAGCATTTGGCGTCCTTAAAAAGCGTTTTCCTATAGTAGGAAGCTCAACAGAGCCACATGGGTGTGATTATTTTTTTCATTGTTGTTAAATGGATGATGTTGTTAAGTCAATAATGTTGTTTTTGCATTGTTGTTAAATGGATTTATTTTATTTCATGGTGTGCCTTCTTGCAAACCTTTTTAATTACATATATCCATGGATTTTAAATAAGTCATTGTTATTAACAATTTTGTGTTCTTATTGATGTAGTTTAAAATATGTCAAGAAGGAAATCAAGTTCAAATGTTCATGATGGAAGTAATACTTGCGTATGGACGTTTGCTATGGATGATGCTCTCATTGATGCATACTTGCATCAACAAACAATGGGAAATAGAGTTGGTGGAACATTCACCACACATGCATTGGAGAACATAGTAATTGAAGTGAGGAGTAAATTTTTGGATAAGCCAATAGACAAAGAAAGGGCCCAAAACCGCATGAAAAATATAAAGCGAGCTTTTATATGGTGCTATGACATTTTCAAGAATGGAATGAGTGGGGTCGCATGGAATCCAACTAGCGAAATATGGCATGCTGAGTCTGAAGTATGGCAACATTTAATTGAGGTAAGTTTTTATTTTTTTTAAATAAGGAAGTAATGTTAACTACATTTTGATAACAACATTATTTTACATTTAGGCCAAACCAGAAGATGCTGAATGGATGAACAAAAAGGGTAAGAAATTATGAGAAACTTGTTCAACTTTACGAACAGGATCTGGCAACTGGGGTACAAGTGGAAACTGCATCAGATATGAGGCGACGAAGGCGAAATGAAATAAATTCTTTCGAGAAACACAATAGATGAAATTGATTTGTTAGTTTCACAGAACACAGTGAACTTAGAGAATTTGGGTGAAAATCTAAATACAGGTGTGCAAGAAAGCGAAGGGGAAGATGAAGCATCACCAATGGCTACAAATCAACAATCGCAAACTCAAGCTCCAAGTTCATCTAGGCACAAGAAGAGAAAAGGAATGAATAATGATGATGACAATTGTGACAAAGTGGGTCCAGCGATTGAGAAGGTAGCTGATGCTATTCTTCAATCAACCAACATATTAGTTCAAGCATCTACCACAGATCCTACCAAGGATTACGACGTTTGGGGTATGCTTAAAGATTTAGGGATATCACACCCTATTCTTGGGAAAGCTTACAGGTTTCTCATCAAAGATTGTAAGTTATTGGATGGTTTAATTAGATGTCCAATACAGGAACACAAGTCTTTATTGTTGAGTTGGTTGGATTGTGGTGATGACCCACAACAATGAATGTTATAAGACTCTAGTAGTTTTTTTGAACAATTTGAACTTGCTTTTGATGCTTTTGATGCTTTTGATGTTATAAGACTCTAATAGTTTTTTTGAACAATTTGAATTTATTATGTTAATGTATGAATGGTTTCTAATGGCATCCTTGTTGGTTCTTATAAGGTTCATGTTCCATAGAAAGATATAGAATGATATTACAATGCTATGATATATGTGTACATGGAGTGCTTAGAGATGGATTTTTTGTGAGTAAAATATTAGTGAATTTTTTTTATTTTAAATGTTTTATTTTTCAGGTTTCCAAATTCTTGTTCAGGCAATTGGTGGGAATTTTTGTGTGAAAGGCAACAAAGCCACAAAGGGTGCGTGATCCACCATAACAATTGCATGTTTGAATAGAGTGCACATATATATGTTTGAAAATGACCAAAAGCTATTTGTGTCATTAGCGGCATTAATGTCATTTGTGGATCATATATATATAGTTTGAATTCAAAAACAAATCCTAATTGATTAGAAATTTTTAGAATCAAATAAACCTAAACAAATCGAATTACATTTCTCAACATTATTTTTTTTTTAATTTTGGAAAATAATTCCGTATTAAGCTTTAAAAAAAATTAAGATAAATCCCTGAATCTTAAATAAAAATAAATTCCATTATCTCTAACAACAAACACAAAATACTCATATATATTATCATCAAGATATCTTTTTTGTTATAAGGGTATTTTGGTAATATTACCATAGTACGTTACCCTCTATTACCTTCAATCTAAACGCTACAAAGTTTGATAACCTCCATTTACCTTATCTTGGTCCCAAACAAGGTACAACTTAAAAACCCCATTTCCCTTACTTTACCCTACCCTACCCTTCATTATGAACCCCTCCTACACCTCTCCCATGCAAAGCCTAAGGATCCATAGCTTGAAGGTGCTTCTTGAAAAACTTCTTATGCTCATAAAAGACACTTGAGTAGCTCAAGAAATCATCATCAAAATTTTCTTTTTTAATTGTTTTGGGACAAACACAAAGTCTAGTAATTAAATCGGGAGAAATGCCATTAAGCACATGGCTCTAGATAGAACTTGCACAACAAATAGGAAAACCACCAAATCAGGGGATATCAAAAATTTATCTTGATAAGAAACCCTAGAAATAAAATCGAAGAGATGCCTCGCCATACAGAAATCAAAATCAATCTTGATCAACACTACTTCAAAATCAAAATTAAATGAATCCACAACACCCAAAAAAAATAAAAAAATAAAAATAAAAATAAAAATAAAAATAAAAATAAAAACATAAAGAATAAAAAATAACAACAAAAGTGCAAATTAAAGAAGGAAAAACTCAGAGAAAAGGAGAGATTAATGGGACATTGTTCAAAGACTACACTAACTCTTGATGTGTTTGCCCCTTGGGTCTCTAGCTCGGCGATAGAGTATCGAGCTTCTCCAGAGTTAATCTTCTCTACTGCATTAAATCCACATCAGAGGCTTCCAGTAAAATGGCCAAAGTTGATGTCATTTTCAAAGGAAAACCCAAATATTTTCAAATTATTTTTTGTTTCTTAAGGTTTTTTTTATACAATGTGATAAACCCATAGTACTTTCTCCAAAACACCCTCACCTAATAAAAGTTATATTAGGGGTTTCTAAAGAACAACCAAACTTTAAGTCATTTTTAAATAATACCACCCAAAAGTTTTTTCAAACAATTTTCTTTTTGTGGTAAATTTAAAATATTTCAAACTAAAATTGAAAACCAATAAGAAAAACTAATTAAAGCTCTAAGGTTTACAAATGTCAATGAATACTTGAGAAATGTCTGACTTCGGGCCGCAGATAGGACCATTTATGAAGTATTTACAAGAATGTGGAATCATTCCACAATATACCTTAAATTATACTCCTAAACAAAATGGTATGCCTAAAAGGCATAAGCATGTGGATATAGTAAGTGCAATGAATAGATCTAACTTACTTGTTAGTTTATGAGGTGAAGTACTTAATGTAGCCTTGCACATCTGTAACTAATTTTCTTCCAAATCTAAATCTAAACCTCTATTTCGAATTTAAACTGGTCCTTACCCTAGCCTTAATTATTTTTGAGTTTTGGGGGTTATCCACATGAAATTAGACTCTTTAATCCCATTGAAAAAGAGATTGACTATACAACAACTCATTGATTTCTTATTGGATTCACTAATTGGTCTTAACGATATTGGTTCAATTAGCCTAATTATGGAAGAAGGATTATTGACTTAATTGGTGCTAAATTTTTGGAGTTTGATATTGCTGAAGTGATTAAGTTGTATGATCTTGGATATCTTGATATTAGTGATGCAGGCCTACCTACTTAGCAGTGTTGAACTAGCAAGTGTATTAGTCAAGTAATGTAGCGAATGAGTAGAGTGTTGATCCCTTGAGCACTTTGAGTACTGATACTAATTATTTATCTATTACTTAGGCTACAAAACAATGTTGATTTGCAAGAGATGAATTATAAGGAAGTTAAATTAAACAACACTAAAATAACTATGAGTCAACAAGGAAATAATAATCAATCATAAGATTGAGGTACTAAGATAACAAATCACCCCAGGATTTCTAAAGCAACAAGACTTCAACTATTGGTTTGATTGTAGAGTTCATCAGACCATGGAGTTTCTTTAAAATTGCTAATACCTTGCTCAAGTGATGCAGCGGTATACTGAATCGCTGATTCACAGCATCGAATACCCAAGACAAGCCTTCAAAACATTAACCCTCGGCCCGATACCAAACCGATGCAATGAGATACTGAATCTGCTGATTCACAAGATCTAATACCCAAGACAAGCCTTCAAAAACCCGCTGATCAAAGATAGCCGTGAATCGGAAAAAAAGAGTAAATTTTATTACCCAAGAGAATAACTATTACAAAACTGAATTCTCTTGCCATAGGCTTACATTAAATAGGGAAAAAAATCAAAGATATGAAAATAATCCTAAAACGGAGATAATTCAAAAATATACCAAAATTGGTAAATTTTCAAATATCGGCAAGAAATAAAAGAGTGAACAAAATAAAGACTAACGCTCATAAACGGCTATAAACCGAGATTTCTAGCCAAAAAGAAATGACGTAAAATCAATTATTACTAAAAATAAGCAAAAATTAGGGTTTTCGAGGCTCAAACGATGGAATTTGGCCGAAATCATGTATGACTCACAAGTTTGCACAAAGAAACTCGGTGACTTGTGTTTGTTGGCCTGCTTCCCATCGACTAGGCCCAAGTAACCTAAAAACTCCACCGCCTGCTAATTACCAAAATACCCTTATTACTGGCTCCTACTGCATGAACGCAAGATGCCATCTCCTCAATACGTCCCGCATCATCAAGGCTACTAATAACTAAATTTAGGTTGATTCATTGAAATTTCTTTCTAATCTAATCTTCCTAAGATCAAGTTACTTCCCTCTACTAAATTTCACTATAATCTGAAGGATTTGTGTCGACCTCTCTCTAGGCTCACATGTAACTATTTTCAATTTTGGTAGATCTACACATATAAGAGGATATCTCAATCTCAAACATATGAAATCACCTAATGAATTTGGCTAGCAACATTCAATTCAATACAAGTAAGCAAGCACAATTGAATCACAATGAAATTCTATATAGAACAAAAAAAAATTCAAATTACAAAATATATTCTAGTGTTCATCGGTACCCGAGAACCAAATGACGTTTTAGTCCCTCATTACTACCGATTGCACATCAAATCCAAAAATAAAACAATAAATCAAAAAAAAATAACAAACTCCCTCAATCTTCACAATTTTTTTTTTATTGATGGAATACTCTCCAAGTAGAAGGTATCCTCAAACTTCAATCTATGTAGAATCTCCCTAATATTTTCACCTAGGATCTTTCCTCAGATGGTGTCATAAATCCCCAATAATCTTCCAACCAACTTGTTGGGAATCAGATTCCAACAGATGTTCGAGAGAGAAAACATAAAGCAAAAGAAATCACAAAGACTAGATTTACATGGTTCGGCAAGATTGCCTACGTCCACGCCCGCATTAGGGTTTTCTTTCAATATCAAAATCCAATTACATCTTGCAAGGAATTGCCTATATATAGAAGAAATTTTAGGCTATTTGGAAGATGAGAAAGCATATATGGATCCTAACCCTATCTAGATCCTAAACTTATCCAGATCCTAAACCTATGCAGATACAAATCTTTTCTAGATACAATTTACAAAATTATCAAACTATAATCCTAAATAGATACAACTTACCCTTTATTTGATCATGGGGGCATTGCCCCCGCACCCCCAACCTATCATACCGATGTTTGCCAGCGCCCTCCTACAACTCAATGAGGAATTGGATCTGCACCTTAGGATATGTCACTCAATTAGGGCTCCATATACCCAAAAATCTCCTACTTGGATACTAATCTTCTAAAATAAGCAGCTCTCTTATAACCCTCATTTATGTAGCTCAGATGATGCTCCTATTGTGGCGTCTTATCTTCATCAAGTAACTTGGAGGTCAACTGAGTCCATGCATAGCCTCAATTTCTGGATGGTTACACTCTTTGTTAACATGTAAGCTGGATTCTCTACACCAAGTATCTTCTTCAATGCTATTGTCCCAGCCTCAATCTACCCACGAATGTGATGATATCTCAACTGGATGTGCTTGGCCCTAGAATGAAATACTGGATTCTTTGCGAGATGAATATCACTCTGATTGTCACTAAAAAGTGAACTACTATTCTGCTCTTTGCCCAACTCCTTCAAATAATTCTTCAACCAGATCATACCTTTTGCTACTTCTGAGATTTCCATGTATTCTGCTTCAATGGTTAAAAGAGAAACACTTTTCTGAGGTCATGACATCCAACTGACTGCTGTACCTCCTAGAGTGAACACATAACATGCAGTACTCTTCCTTTCTTTTAGATAACCACCTAAATCTACATTGGGGAATCCCTACAAAATCATGCCGCTATTTCTTAAGAGCCTTCAAATATCAACACACAATTTCCGAATGCCCTCTTCATGGATCTGCCATATATCTGCTCACAACTCTCACTACATAAGTTATATATGGTCTTGTACACAACAAAACATACATCAAGCTTCCAACTATAGATGCATATGGGCCCTTAAAAATGGCCTCTTAATGAATGGCGAGCAGCAGTGAATGACCAATGACCAATTAATGAAAATCTGGTTGGTTTTTTCTCTGAATCACCTTTTTCCCTTTCTTTTTTGGCCATCATCATATGTTTCTCTTGATTTTTCTCTTGGCTTTTGACCATTCAAGCAGCAGTAAATCAGTTTTGTGATTTTGATAATGTGCAGCAGTGAATTAATGGAGATTTGAGAATTCTTTAATTATTTGAAGATGGCATTTTGAGTGATTTGGATGTTTTGTTATATGTGTTTATTTGACGTTATACACAAGATTATTTTTTTAATGATTTTGTGATGATGTGTGCATTAGTTGGTGGTTTCCAATTAGATTGGGACTTCTTCTTTCTCAAAATTGATGTTTTATGCTTGGTTTTATGTTATGGTTTAAGAAATCATTATGTAGTTCTTTTATTGCCTGTGATATATGACATCAAATGATAAGGGCCAGAAAACCAAATTGGTAGGTCAATCTCTATGACTTTTGCATGGGAACCACTCTAGCATGATTTTATTTTTAGTTTTTAGTTTTTTTTCTTAATAAATGCTATGTTTTCATGTGAATAAAGTAAGGCAACAAGACAAGGATCATCTACCAATCTGAGTTGAAGAGATCCACCAAGAGAATATACAAGTTTTACATCATTCTGTGTGATCATACTGACTGATCTAATCATTTTGTTTATATATATTACAAGAGAGGCAAACATAATCCAACCAACATCATTCTCTATATTAATGACTAAGAAAGGCAAACTAACCAATACGTAAAAATTAAACAACTAGGCACATGAGAACTAAGAAGTATAAATTCTAGGTGTTGCACAGGATAATACAAACATAATTCAACTAACAATTAAGTAATATGAACTCCACCTGATTTTTACTAGTTAATTACTTTCTTGATACAACTATTGTGAAGTTAGAAAAAGTTTGAAATATGGAAGTATATTAATGCCATGGCATGTTCACAGTTTTTCCATGTTTGCAAATAAAAATACTTCGGACTTAATTAAACCAGCCATGAGACGGCATTTCATTGAGCATCCTGCATGCATGAACATGCATTTCAAAATGTTAAACGAATGTTGAATGATGTTTGTTGTAATTTGATTGGATGGTTAAGAATATTTAGATGTTTGCATGTTGAATGAATGTTGCATGATTTTGTTGTGATATGATCGGATGGTTATAAATATTTTTGATGTTTGTATGTTGAATGAATGTTAAATGAGTGTTGAATGATGTTTGTTGTAATTTGATTGGATGGTTAAGAATATTTAGATGTTTGTATGTTGAATGAATGTTGCATGATTTTGTTATGATTTGATCGGATAATTATAAATATTTTGATGTTTGTATGTTGAATGAATGTTGAATGATGATTGTTGTAATTTGAAGTTTGTTATAATTAGAGAGGTTTTCAACCCCGTAGGTGGGGTTCGCCGTAGATGAGATTAGCAACGTCATGACACCAATTCTTTTTTGGAAATATTTTTTAGGACATTAACCAAATTGTAATTAATTATTTAAATCTACTAATTATTTATTTATCATAATATTAACTACAAATTTGTACATTGATCAATATGAATGACTATAAAAACAATTATTATGGTTCATAATATATTTATTTAAAAATATATTTAAATTGGTAATTATTTATTTATTATAGTTAATTACTTGCTAATTACTGACATTAACAAAAATTATGGAAATTTACATAAATACTTAAATATTTATTTAAAATATAATTTTCACAACTCATTTGTATAAAGGGCATAAAAGTCAATTTATCACACTTTCTTGTTTTCACTTTTCCCAATCCCAATAAACTACCTCTCCAATCCTTCCAGCCAAACAAAGTTTTCATTCACATTCCTTTTCCACTCCTCCTCATTCTCATGACTCTTCCACTCCATTCCATTCCACTCATTGCAACCAAACATCCCCTCAATTTTCTTCTCTTGGGATAATTTTAGAGCTCCCTAAGTTCTGTCCTGCTATTCATCATCCCAAGTATTTGCTTTGCTAAACCCAAGTCCTTCATCTCAAATTGGTTTGACATCTATTTCGTCAACTTATTAATCTCCTTCATGCTAGAGTCTATAACAAACATATCATCCACATACAGCAATAAGATAATATAATAGCCATCGAACCTCTTAAAGTAGCAACAATGGTCAATCTCACATCCGGTGAAACAGTTGTCACAAATAAATGCATCAAACTTCTTATACCACTGCCTCAGAGCCTACTTTAAAATATAGAGACTTTTCTACAATTTGCATACAAGTTCTTCTCTGGTAGGAGCCTTGAAGTCTTCTGGTTATTTCATATAGATGTCCTCATCTAAATTTCCATGCAAAAAGGCAATCTTCACATCTAGCTGCTCTAGATGCAAGTCCTCTATAGTAACTATACTAAGTACTAGTCTGATAGTAGTCATCTTCATAACAGGAGAAGACACCTCTGTGCAGTCAATACCTCGCAACTACCGAAAGCCTTTCACTACTAGTCTAGATTTATACCTTTTCTTGTAATCATGCTCTTTATTAACACAATACACCCACTTGTTCTGTAAGGTTTTCTTTCCATTTGGTAGCTTAGTCGACACTCAAGTTTGATTCTTCTCTAGGGAGTTCATCTCCTTTTTCATGGCTAAATCCCACTTGATAGTTTTCACTTGCATAGCTTGTATATTGTACTTTAGCTCACCACCATTTGTCAACAGTAACTAGTACAGTGAAGGAGAGTAACATTGTGTAGGTTTGAATACTCCGGTAGTCCTTCTAATCTATGTTGGAGGAGTTACTAGTTCAGGGTCTTCATCTGGATTATCTGGATTCTTTAGATTACCTTGAACTCTACTAGCGATGTCCTCTTCACTGATACCTTCGAACACAACCTCTTCACGACTCTAACTGTTTCTACCTGCACTGTCAGATTCTACTGCAAGCCTTTCTTTATACAACATGGTTTCATCAAAATTAATGTTATTATGCCTTATGATATTTTTATTCTAGTCATCCCAAAGGTGATAGCCAAAAATAATGCTAACAATTTCATCCCTTTCTTGCTCATGTAGCCAAGTCTTCTATGTCATAACTTTGAATCAACTAAATAATCTGAAACTGATATTATATCTTTGTTCTCTAAAGTAATGTATAATGTTCCCACCTCCCTGCCTCATGCCACACTCATTGCACCCTTGGTTACTTTCCATGATCCTCCTCCAAACATGGTAGTGTATCCGACACTATCAATCTAACTCATGGAAATCAAGTTCCTTTCTAGGCCTGGGACATGCCTGACTTCTTGTAGCTTCCACTGTCTTCCATTGGCAGTCCTTATGTGAACTTCACCCTTCCTCGCTATCTCCAAAGTTTCATAATCAACATGATAAACCTTCCTATATTTTATTGTAACATAATTATACAATAATTCTCTACAGGGTGTTTGAGTGAAATGACACACCTAAGTCTAGAATCTATGACTAAATAGGACTATCAACACAACAAACAAGAGCATCATCAACATCTTCGTTGGCTGAATTTGCAGAATCATTATCTTTCGATTGATTCTTCTTATTCTTCTTTGGTGCCTTAAACTGACTACTGAAGTGGCCCTTCTTATTGCAATTCAAGCAGACAATATCTTTGCAATATTTTTTTCTGACCCTTATGTTGACTTCTTCCTCTGCTTGTATGCTCAGAGCTAATCCTAACGACTCTCCTAGCTCTTTTCTATGAGTATCCTCACTCATAATCAAATCTTGGATATCATCCATCTTCAATTTTGTACTTCCTAAGAACTTCTTATAGCAGTTACTATCACAAACGCCTTTACTTCATCTTCTACCATCTTTAGATTAAATAGTTGATGCATATAATACACATTGTTCGAGGTGGATGGTATCTTGTACATTTTTTATAGAACCTTCATCAAATCCATGGTTATCTTCTATTTCACGATGTTGAAAGCCACATTCCTCCCTAGTGTCAAACGACCCACTCCTAGCACTTGCGATCAAGTAGATCGCAATCCGCATACTCCATATTCTCTGGCTTCTTCCCTAATAGCAGTTCGTGCAACTTCTTTTGGTAGAAATAGTCCTATATCTGCATCTTCTAGAATCTGAAGTCCTTACCATCGAATTTCTTAATTTGAACCTTGCTTTCTTCTACAATTGCTCCCACTCTTCTTCTCAAACCTAGGCTATAATACCAATTATTAGGAAAAAGGTTCTCACCGATGATCAAGAGAGAAAAATCAAAGAAAAAGCAATCAAGAAGACATGATATATGTAGTTTGGCAAGATTGCATACGTCCACGCCCATAATGGGGTTTTTTCATTCAATATCAGAATCCTTTTACAAGAAACTGCTATATATAGAAGAAATCTGACTCATATCTAGATTAGAAATCTGAGGTATATCTGGAATAGAAATAGGCGGCATATCTGGAAGAGGGTAAAGCATATCTGGATCCTAAACTTATCCAGATCCTAAACCTATGTGAATACAAATATTATTTGGATACAATTTACAAGATTACAAAACTATAATCCTAACCAAATACAAATTATCCTTTATCCTACCTCGGCGGGGTTACCCCCGTGCCCCCCCAACCTATCATACCAATGATTCCCCACCACCGCCCGCACCCCCCGACAACTTAGCGCAGAGTTGGATCCATGCCTTAGGGGGGGTGTCACTCAATCAGGGCTCCACATACTGAACACAACTCCCTAAAAATCTATTCCAAAGGAATTATACAAAAATCCCCTCAAAACCCACACATCTCTTTCTTTTATAGCAGCAAAAATAAGGCAGATCATGGGCTTTATACGGCTCTGTACTAGGCTAAGAACTTCATTTGGATGATATTTAGAGTAAAACCCTTGACAAATACACAAGCATGTGATTTATCCAGTACAGCATGTTGAAGAACATGGCCTCCAACACAACCATATATTTGACTGTGTATCTTTTGGGATAGGTTGTCGGGTTCAACTTTATAGGTATAGTCGAAATAAGGACAAAGACTTGCATCGTCATGAATAATGTTGTGTAATTGGTTGTTAAATCTCTAAAGTTCTAACTCTACTTCAAAACAACTCTAAATTACTCCAAATCTATTCTTTTTACTCCAAACACATAAATTTTAACTTGAGTAGAAAATAAAAATAAATTAAGTATCAAAAACAACAAATTTCATTGAAAGAACAAGCAAAGTGTTGGATATGGGCGAACCCAAGCCCATCTCATACACCCAAAGGCAATCATGTTCATTTCTAAAGAAACCATTTTTTCCCACATCGAATGATGAGAAAAATATACATCACCTCAAATACATTCTATGGTTATTATTTTGTGTAAAGTATTTTGAGAGAGACTGATTGGCAAGTTGTGGTGGCTTTGGGCATTTGTTTTAATTTTTGTCTCCTTAAATCTTATAATTCATTGACTTGAGTAAATGATATCCTTGATTTATTTACTACCTTTTATTTTGACACTAATCTTGGATAATCATGAAATTAACTCCGAATTTGTTATTTCCTTGAATTGTTTATGTTCAATTTATACTTTCCTTATATTGTTGATCATGATTTAATTTTTTCCCCTTAGATTATTGATCCTCTCAATGAATACCTTTTTTGCCCATAGGATGTCTCTTGCATTATAAAAGGTCAGAGAAGGCCTAACCATAGATAGTGACTTCTTCTCTTCCTCTATTTCACATCTTCTTCACATCTTCTAATATATTTGCTGCCTAAGAGATTTGAACCTTGGTGATGCTTGAACGAAACCTCCTCATCGAATGTGCTATGAGATGAGCAGATCTTCCTTATGGGTTAGAATATCCTAGCATTGGAGTGAGGCCATTCTATTCTATATATATGGGCCCAATTTAGTGTTTGCATAGCTAATCCCAAGCTAGATCATGAAATTTATGTATATCAAATTAAATTGATATTCCATATAAATTTATAAATATAACAATAAAATTTAAGAGAAGAAAAATACCTGAAATCATTTACTTGTCGGTCGAGTAATCAATTATTAAAAAAATATGTACCATTGACAAGAGCGTAAGATCCGATTTGGGTAGCCTATGAAGCCCAAAAGTTACCAATTATACTAAGATCTTAATGTTATAAAATTATACCATGCATGATGCAATTAATGACACTATAAATATAGAAAAAGCATTGAAAACAGAGTCAATTTAGCACTGATCAAATATCCCTACACTTAAGCCTTTGCTTCTCCTCAAGCAAATAAAACAAAAAAAAAGAATACATGATAAGTGTTTGATCTCAGGAAACTAAGTATGTAGTTTTAGTAGTACGGGGGAAATAATCAAACACCAAGTAGCATGGTCATTCCTCTACAAAGAGCAATCTACTTTTTGGCGAAAAATATTGTCCAAAGTATCGGTCCACAAGGAAACTTAAGAATCAATATCACTAAAATCAAAGCATTAGAAATCAAGGTTCATAATCTAAGGCCCCAAAAGATGGTTAGTCCCTCATAGTCTTACAAACAATCATATGAAAGCAATAAGAGATATAGAAATTGTCAATTAAACTCCTTTATTGCTTCACAGTCACGTTGGAGAAGGCTTGACAATGGTTGTTGCCAATGATCCTCCTTTTCCACACTTGTCTCTAGTCCAAATCCAGCTCTGAATGGTGCCGATGGCTGCCCTAGCCGCACCTCAAAAAAGAGATAAGAAGATCCCTGAAATCTAAATTTAGGGCTTAAATAATCCTTTCCAGATGTAAGCACACCCGTGCTGATGGATGTGCGAATGACCATGCTTGGCTCTAGATCCTTGGGTATTAATTTTGGTGCAACACTAGTAAATGCATGGTGACTATGCTAATCTTCTCATGGGATTTCCAATAAAATGCATGGGGTAAGCGCGCCCATGCTTACCGATCATACTTCCTCAGCACGATGGTGCTAGGGACAGCGAAACCACACTTCTTCATTTTGTGTAGACTCCAGTAAAACACACAGGTGTTCAGTACATCCGTGCTTCTGATTGTGCTTCCGAGCATGGGTGTACTTCGGACCCTGCTTGTTCTGAAACTTGTATTCCAACACTTTCTTGCATTATAATTGGTCTCTTTTCATTCCTTATGGTCCGAACCCCAATTATTTGTAATATTTAGCAAACATACCTCAAGTAGCATCAGTTTATCATAAAAATATGCAAAAAGGACAAGTAAAGGACACAATAGGATAAATAAAATATCTATATAAAATGCACTCATCACTAAGAGTGGGTGTGCTTCCTGACCGTGCTTGTCCTAAATAGTGCATTCCAACTCCACTCCATACCAAAATTCATCTCTATTCATTCCTTTCAATCCAAGACCTAATTATCTGCATCATTTAACAAATATACCCCAAGTAGCATTGATTTATAATAGGTATAATGCCCGAATTGGTCCCTCTACTTTTCTCTCTTTTCCCTTTTGCTCCCTCTACTAAAAGATGCTCCCAACTAGTCCCTCTACTCTTGAAAATGGTTCTACTTAGTCCTTGCTACTCTAAAATGGGCCAATTAGTGGCTGTATTGTCAAAAGTAGAGGGACTAGATGGGAAGATATTAAGGGTAGAGGGACTAAGTTGGGCTATTTTCAAGAGTAGAGGGGCTAGTGGGAAGGATTCTGAGTAGAGGAGCCAAAAGGGAAGAGAGAGATAAGTAGAGGGACCAATTCGGATATTATACCTTTATAATAAAAGAATGCAAAAAGACAAGTAATTCATGCAATAGGGTATATGAAAATGTCTATAGAAAATGTCAGAGCATCCGTGGCGCCCAACAACTTTGAGTTGAAGCCCACTTTTGTTCAGATGGTCCAAAAATCAGTTGAATTTCATGGTCTACCATATGAAAATCCCAATAGTTATACTGAGTGATTGTTAAAGGTGTGTGATATGCTTAAAAATAATTGTTAGTTATCATTGAAGAAGAGCTAAACAATGGCTACAAATATTCCCTTCTGCGTCTGTCACCACTTGAGAATAGTTGGCCAAAACATGTCTTCCACGATATTTTCCTCTAGGTGGGACAACAAAACTTAGGCAAGAAATCACTTCATTCACTCAAATAGTTACTATGTCATTGTTTGAGAAATAGGAAAGGTTCAAGGACCTCTTGAGGAGTTGTCCACTTCATAAAATCCCATAATGGATGGAAGTTTAATATTTTCATCTATTCTTTAATAAGGGCAATTGATAGATTCAGCAGTAGGAGGACCACTTGGTAGCAAGACCCCAAAGATAGCCAACAAATTGATTGAGGAGATAGCCATAAGCAACTATCAATGGAATCCTTGAGGAAACCAGACATCTAATATAGCCGGGATGTTAGAAGTCAGTGAGGTAACCGAGCTAGTAGCCCAAGTGGAAGCCTTTAGCAAGAAGATCAACAGCCTTTTGCCCCTAAAGGTTGTGATAGTCATGGCCTGCAAGACATATGGGGCTAGACATGTGGTTACTAATTATCCAACTATAGGACCAACACATGGACCCAACGAGTAGGTGAATTTCATTGCTAGTGCTCTCTGACCACAAGGGAACCCCCACTACAACACTTATAACATTGGATGAAGGAATTACCCAAACTTTTCTTGGAATAATGAAGGGCAACAACAAAATCTCCACCAAGATTTCCATCTCATCCACCGCAAGACACATAGCGTACGCTTAAGGATATCTTGACCTGCTTCATTCAGGCTACTGATACCAAGTTTTAGTAGTCTAATGTACATTTTTAGAGTATTGAATCAACTATGAGGAACTGATAGGCATCACTAGAGAATCTAGAGAATTAGGTTGGTCTAAATGCCAAGTTACTGTCTAAGTGGACACAGGGTAGTTTATAGAGTAATACTGAGGCCAATGCCCGAGAGCATCTCAAGGATATCACTTTTAGGAGTGGAAAACAAGTTGAGATGAGAAAAGAGACAAATGTTGAAGACTAAGAGTTGTCGATATAAGAAGGAAGCCCTAATACGAGAAAGTGAAAGACTAGGTCCCCACCAGTCAAGGAGTACACTCCCTATCAACCGTATCAGTCAAGGTTGAAGAAGGATCAAGTAGACGAGTAATTTAAGTGCTTCCTAGGTTTGATCAAGTAATTGCACATCAATGCCCAGTTTGTTGAAGCCTTAGCTCAAATGCCAAAGTACAACAAATTTTTCAAGGATTTTCTTATAAACAAGATGATATTTAAAAAATATGTACATGGTTACATTGGCGAGGAATGTTCAGTGATTCTTCGAAACAAGATTTTGAAGAAGATAAAAGATCCAAGGAGTTTCACTATCCCTTACATGATTGGTGATTTGGTTAATGAGAAAGCTTTAGTTGATTTAGGTGCTAGCATGAATGTTATACCATACACCATTTTCATAAAATTATTGTTTAGTGCCCTGCAATTTACTAGGATAACTTTGCAATGAGTAGATAGATCCATTAGGCATCCTAGGGGTATTATTGATTATGTGTTTTTCAAGTTTGATAAATTATTTTTCCCGTGGATTTTGTCATTTTATATGTGGATGAGGATGTAGAGCTACCTTTCATTTTAGGTTGGCCATTTTTAACCACCTCTCAAGCCCTAATTGATGTTAGCAATGAGAAAATGACATTTAAGGTTGGTGATGAAGAGGTTGTCTTTGCATTGTCGGATGCTTATGAAGCATTCAATTGATTTTGAAGGCTAATGTTTTTATTTGGATGCAACTGATTTGATTGTTGATGACTATGTGCAAGAAATTGAGCATCATAAGCCTTTTGAGGAATTATTGGATGATCCTCAAGAAGAAGACATATCATCTTTGCCTAATGATGCAATCTCCGCAAGTGTACGGATCATAATAAGTAATAAAGTGGTATCCTGTGAAGGGTAGGGTTGTCGAAGCATAGGGACTGGACTTCTAGTAGTAATTTCTCTTCTAATCTCTAGTAGATCAAGAAATGGTTGGTAGGAAGAATCACTAAACAAGAATTAAAAGATAAATGATGGAACTATCAGGCAGACTAGGATCGAGTTTCCAACAACAAGAGAGCAATGCCCCGGGACAATCCCTATGTGCTTTAGTGTACTAACTTGCTTTTAATGTCTACCAGGTACATCCTAAGATCCTTGCGGGTGCTCAAAAGCAATGTTGCATATATGGCTATCAAATGAGCCAAGTTTTGCAAGTGTAACTAAGGGCTTCATACACGTTAAGTTTTGCAACTACACAATATAATCACAACTACAATAATCCGCACACGCCAAGTTTTACACAAAAAACTATGCAAATCAAGCACGCCAAGTTATGCAACACATGAATAAACACAAGAATGCATCAAAGCTCCGTAGACATTAAAAATAAGTAGTCAAAGAACACTAAGCAACACAGTTCAACATCTCAGGGTACCATGGAACGGTTAGCCCCCCATGAATTCAGACAACTGAGAAGAAGAAATGAATGCAGTAAGGTGAGAAATCATGACTTCCCCTTTTACAATATCCTTCATTGAGCTTCAAAAGCTTCATGGATGAGCTAACTCCACTTCTCTTGTACCTCCAACTCGACCTTGATCCCCTTAGATGGTGTGGTAAAGCTTGATCATCATCCTCATCAGCGCTCCCCAAGTGGAGAATAAAAACCTCCAAAAAAACATGCCCATAAAAACCTAGATCAGGGACTTTAAAAGGGATTTTTGGGCTCAACACAGTCTAAGTATGGTCGTGCTTAGACCGTGCTCTTCTTGGGACTTCTGAGTGAATTGGCTAAGTGTCAAATTTGAACAATTGTTGTTGTGGAGGCCATTGTGTTCAAAAATTGATAACCATGGTAGGATGAGCCATAATGGTGTTACACACCCATTGTGATCTTTCTCTTGCTCAAACAACACAATCAACAATTGTGACACACCCCTTGCGTATGACCCGCAAGTGCACGGGTTTGTTGAAGTAATAAATCCCAGGTGAGTGGGGTATCGTATCCACAGGGAATAAGGAATAGAAACACCAAGATTGCTACTTAACTAAGTGGAAATGAAACAATGATGGTGTGGATAAAGATCGATGCAAATAAACTAAAGAAAATAAGAAAGAGAAGAACAATAAAATGAGAGGGAAGGCAATCGATAAAAGTGGGGGTACTCGGATATTGTTCCTCCTAGGATTATTGCTTCAAGTGCAAAACCAACTATTATGCTTCCTAACTAATGCTTAATGAGTTGTGGATATCCTTAAATACACTGTCCCAAACCTAAGGTCAACTGTGACTAACTCTACACTATGCCCCGGTGAAGAAATCAATCAGTCTCAACACCTATCACTATGTAAAGTTGCAAGAAGCTTTAGGGATTCCATATGATAAACCCTATTCCTATATGTAGATCTAACCCTTTGGTCCATGCGAAAGACCCCTAATCACAATTAAGCCCCAGGTGTTAAAGTCACTTCAACGCTTCACTCTATTGCTCGTGCAACTAAGCCCCAACAAAGTTCATCCCTTAACCCTTCACTCTACTGTGACCGCAAAGAACCCTTGGAACGTGGAGGTAGGATAAATCACACCGGAGGGGAAAGGGGACACTCCGCTACCTCTTGACTCACCCTCTCGATCCTCTCCAATCTTGCTTTGTCTAACCCTCATGGTGTGTCACTCACTCACAAGGATTACCAATGTAGACTCTCAACCCTAGTGTCACTCTAAGGGAGAAATCATTCAACAAGCATTTAAGATTGGAACTCAATTAAAGACATCAATTATGGAAAGCATAATAAAAGGTTAATGAAACAAATACATCCTAGGGTTCACAAATCCAAGTACCCACTAGGGGTTTTATCTCTCCATGGAGCAAGATACAATCAATGATAGAATCGAAAGTAAAAACATGAAATCCATAGTAAAACCCTTAGGTATTCGTGTCGATGGTCATGTGGAGTAGCCTCGTCCTCTTCAAAGGTCCCATTGTCAAGCCTAGGGCACACCTCACCGGATCGGTGCCGACGAAAGCTCCCCCAATAACTATCTTCCAAGAGAAACGCAGTTCAAAGGCGTAGAATCACTCTAAAAACCTTGCCAAAACCTCTCTAAACCCTAACCTCTGGCCTCCCAAAAGTAAGAGAAAAGATGGAAAGAAGGATGAAAAGATAGATCCTGAAATCAAGGATGTTTGCGGCTTTATATAGACTGGAATCGGGAATCCACATGGGCGTGTGGAATTTCCACATGCCCGTGTGGATTTCTGTAAATTTGATTTTCTGCAGGCTGTGAACAATAACTGCTACTTTAAATTGGTACATTGATTTGCTACAGTAATCTGCTACAGTACTCGGCCAAAATACTTCCGAATCCACATTTTTCATCGAGGTAACATAAACGGGTACGCATCTATGCCATAGATTGCATCTCTTCTTCAATAAAGGTCTCATTGGTGAAGATCTTGCTATCATTGCACAAGTCGGGATACGCAAATGTGACTGCTTTTGTGCCCCTCCAAACCATTATAATTGCTTGAGCATATGGAGATTAGTACACATTCATGTATGTTCAATCATAACTTGTGTCTTCACATTTGTTCACTCCAAGACTTCATTAACAAAGTACAATCACAATCCACTTTGGCTTCTTTCTTTCATATTTGGCTTCACAACCCTTCATGCACAAAAGTTCACAAATACACATGCATTAGCGCTAAAACCTGATAAAAGTAATGCTCATAGTAAGAAAAGAATACTTCATATTACTAATACACAAGCACTTATCAAGTTGGCAACAAGATTAGGTTGTTATCGGCATCCCGTTGCTCATTTTAAGAACATAATTCACTCTTAAAGGCCGTTGTGTGCCGATTGTGACCCTAAGATAGTGCACAATAAAGTTGCTGACATAGACAATAGGTCATTGTGTACCCATTGTTACTTCTAGAGATATATCACGGTCATGATTACGGGCTTGTTAAGACTGTTATGGTCCCAATAACAAGTGTGGTATGCTCATTATGCACCCATTATCCATTCCTACATGTTGTTTCTCAATTTTTTTTCATTTATTTATCATATTCTTTTTGAATTATAAGATATGGGTCAGAAAAGGATAGATCACTACCCAAAGAGCGAGTCGAGAAGAAGAAGAAGAAGACTGGTGAGCCTTCTAGCCAGGAGGTCCCTTGCTTTGGTGGTCCTGAGAATAGAACACACTATCGGTGACTCGTGGGTCATCGTTTTATCGAGGAACACTTGATTGATTGCTAGACACTCTAGAGGATCAATCTCATCGATGAGGTACAAGATCTTATTTCAGTTCAAGAATGGGAGCAATTCTTCAGGATCGACGAATCGACTTATTGGGAGCTCACAATGGAGTTAATGAGCTCGTTTGAGCTAGATCAGATAGTCATCAACCTCAGCCAGTGGGAGACAATCAGTTTCTATATGTTCGATTAGGAGTAGTTGATATCCTACATGGATTACTCTGTGAGGATGGGGCTCATCGATGAGCAATATACTCACACCTAGTATTACTCCTAGCTCCACATTGACTTTCCAGTTTACTTGAATCCATATCACGTATGGACATAGACCCATCAAGGTCGTGAGACTTACATATACGGTACCTTGAAGGTGTGTGCCTTGTGACACCCTGTATTTTGGTATGTCCGTGCTTTACTTTCGAGAATGCTAATTGGCCGAGAAGACAACCTGGGGGTCGTGAACCTTTGAAAGCTCTATTTCCTATGAACCATGGTGGCACGAGAGTCCATCCACATCGGCCACCCCCTCGCCTGCCAGTTACGTCACCAGGTCCAGCACCCCAGACTAGTGATAATATACCTTCGTCCTTACGTCACCCGTCTTGCATGTGGACTGGGTTTGATCGACCGCTACACAGGTATGCGGCATGTTGGAGGGATACAATCGCTCGGTATCACCACTCTCTAAGCTATGCACATGATAGAGTGGTAGGACACACCCTGCTGTGTGCAGTATTGGGTGGTCTGTGATTCTACGTTGAGTCATCGAATGATGAGGAGTCTCTTCCAATGACCACTGTCCTCACTTCTCTTTCCACTGCTCCAGCTTTAGTACCAGCACCTGATCCAACTCCCCCAACTTCTACATCAGCTCCATCCATCCCACCATCATTCGAGGAGCACTTGACGTGTCTTGAGGAGGGTCAAACGAGGATCAAGGGACTATTATTCAGGATTTTGATGCATCTGTAGTGGTGAGATCCTCCATCCCCTCCCACGTACATGATTAATTGGTATGCATAGTAGTATTCATTTGGAATATGATGCTTAAAATTGTGTAAAAATTGATTGTAGGTCACAGGCAATGCATAATGAGCAAGAGGTAGCTAAAAGAAGCAATTTCAAAGTAAAAAAAAGGAAATAAAGAGCCATCTCGACTTCAAAACAAGAGAACAGATCAAACAAAACACCTTATAGTCCCCTTAAGGCCACCACTTATGAAAGCAAGCTCTATCCAAAGAACCTTGTGGGCATGCTTATGCCCATAAGCAGGAGCATCACTATGAGATAGAGGAGCCTACGTGCAAGACTTACACCCATAAGCTGGGGAATAAGGTTCATCCTGAAGAGTTTACAGGAAAGATACATGCCCATAAAGGATGTCGCAAGAACCATCCAGAGAAGCTTATGACCTTAAGCTGGACATAATACAAAGATAAGAGACATTACAAGCAGAGCTTAAGGTCGTAAGATGCCTATAAGATAAGTGACCCATCATTTCTAGCTTCTTATGACCTTTTTCTTGTAGCTGTAAGTTACCCATAACGGGGTTAGGTATACAAAAAATTTTACTGAGGGTTTTGGGGTAGACTTTTGGTGGCCTAGCAAAGGAAGAAGAGGAGAAAGAATCCTAAGGCTTTCTCCGGTAATCTAATGACCTGGAAAGCCTCATCCACGGTCTAGGGCATTATAAGAGCCTTCGAAGCAAATTCTTAGTGCCCTTTGTGAAAGATTTCTGGAAGATTCATCGACACTCCAAGGTGATGAAGTTTAGAGGGAGTTTCAATATTTATATTTTCTTTCTCTGTATTGATTAGATTATATAATTGTTCTTCCCTAATTGAGAACCAAACTTTATGGTGCTTAGGAATGGATAGAACCTGGGGTTTACTTTTTGTTGACATTGGTTGTAAACTTTGAAACTTCTATCGATTGATTTATTGCAATACTTTGATGTTTAATTCAATTATACATTATTACTTTTCTTGAACTCTATTATAGTGAAAGCTGTGAGTTTCTTGAATGATGTACTTGTGTGATGAATCGAGAGATCTACCTAATATAAACATACCAAAAATGAAGAGAACCATGAGTCCACCTAGAAATAGGGTACTTTGGGGTTGAAATTTCTCTCTCCATGGTTCTTATGAGTGAGTTGACATTAAGATTCCAATCATAGTGCAATCATAAGGAATAAATATTAGGAAGAGATTTCAATCATGATTTGTATGGGGTTAAGGTCAATGGCCTCCACAGAGGGAATGACTACTCATTGAATCTATGTCTTCTCTTGATAGAGTTCACTGAGTACAATGCGGTCAACTATTTGTAAAAGCTAGTTATTGTTTACCTTAAGAAATGTGGTAATATGATTTAGGAACTCTCCCGGTTCAACTATATTGTAAAATCTAGTGCAACCTTGTTTGGAGCTTAACTATTAAGTTCTTGAATGAATGTATTTGATTATTATTATTTATAGCACTTTGTATGTAATTGTTGAATATATGATTGAATTTTGTGCTTAATTCGGTTGTATTTCATATCCAAGCTAGAATGAGGACATATAGATCAAGAGGAACAAGTTTGAGGTTATTTGAGCCAATTTTATAAAAAAACACAGAGATTTTAGAATGATTTACTGTCGAGCTTACGGGTGCTAATATAAGAGAGTACTGTAGTAGTGCACTATTCAAGGTAATGTAGCAAATCACTATTATGGGTAATGTTACAGAACTGTTACGAGCGTAACACCTAACCCGAATAGATTATGGGTACTGATATGGGTACTATTATGGTCATAAGCATCGGGTTGTAAGGACCACTTATGGTCGTAAGAACCCCCAATTTCTAAGTTATAAAAGCCCAGAAACTAGGGCCTTTGGGGGATCTTCTTCTCTACACTTTGGCTTCCTTTGAGCAGTGATTTGGAATGCTTTTACTGGATATCTTCTCTGGGGGAAGAAAGTAAAAGGGAGAGACTAGACGAAGGTTCAAAGATTCAAGGGAATTATTTGTGGAGAAATCTCAGCTGTGATATCTGGGAATCTTTGAAGAACTTTATCCATCCAAGGAGATTGCGAGCTTTGAGAGAGTTTTATTATTCTCTTTATGTATTTTATTTCATTTGAATTTGATTGTTTTGTTTTCTATTAATGGAGAACTAATTTGTAGGTGTTTGGGTATAGATAAACTCTAGAGTTTATTATTTGATTGACTTTTGTTGTGGATCTTTCATGCTTTTACATTGATTATTAATTGCAATCATTTCTTATTGAGTTCAATTACGTATATTTATTGTCTTGAATGCTATTAAGGTGAGAGCCTTAGATTCATGATTGATGTGCTTGAGTGACTAGTTGAGATACCCACTTTTCATAGGCAAACTTGATTGAAAGGGATTATGAGTTCACCTAGAGATATGGTGTTTTGTAATCAAGAGTTCTCCTTCCACAATCCTCCTAAGTGAATTGACAAGTAATTTCATCCTCTTTGCAATCATAGGGAATAGTTTTGGAGAGAGATCTAGTTTCTACTTTGTATGAGATTAGGGGTGATTACTTCAAGAGAAGAATTGTCTATATTTTGAATACTTGTTTGTTCTAGTTAAGAGTTTATAGAGTGCATTGTAGTCATAGGGTTGTCTATATTAGAACGGTATGAGATTAATTACTACTCACATTGAGAAAGGGGGTATTATAATTTAAGAACTTTCTCTATTCAATATAGATTGCTAGACATATACAACCATGGTCCTAGACATAACATAGCCTAGAGGAAATCTCTGCCCGAACACCTTTGTCCCAAGCTTGATTTAGCGCTTGTTAGTTTCCATCGTTAATTTTACTTTAGTATCTTTGCCTTTGTTCGACTTTGTTCACCAACTTTTATTTAGGTTAGATAGTGAAACAAATGTTAATACTAGTATTTCCTAGTTCCTAGTGGAATCTATAAACTTGCTTTTAGGTACACTATATTACTTAATCAACACGTGCATATACATTTCATAGGTGAAATAAGTAACTATCACTAACCAAACCTAGGAAAAATCTAGTCCTTAACACACTTCTTTCATGCTTGGCTTGCCATGATTTTTATTTTTTTTTTTAGTTCATAGCATTCGTTCAATATTTGACTTCTATAACTTTAGTTTAGGCTAATTGATGAGCTACATATGAGTACTAGTATTCCATAGTTCCTCGTGTATCAACAACGCTGCTACGAGCACACTATAGTACTTGATTGGCACATACACTTGCATTTCATAGGTAACATTAGTACGTATCATCTTTTTGGTGCCATTGCCAGGGAGCTTAGGGATATTTGGAATATTTCTTTTGTCTTGTTAAATTAGTCATTTCTTTTATTTTCTTTCCCACTCTTTTATTTTTCTTCTCTTACACATTTTGATTTATGCCTCATTTTTATTTTTCAATGCTTGCTAAGGATTAAGTCATCGAGGATAGTGGAAGATAATGCTAGTACCGAGCAGTTGATTAGAACATAATTACGGACATCACTTTTAAGTGAGACAGGTTCAGTAGCAGTAAGTATAGAAGGACAATACTCTGATGCAATGACAGAATAATGAGACCATCAAAGAATCCTATTTGACTATGTGATACATCCTTTCTGTAACCGCAAGTGCACAGGTCGTATAAGTAATAGAGTGTACCGAAAGGGTCAGGTAGTCGAATCCTCAGAGACTGGTATAGCTCTCGATACTAGTTCTATTGTAATATCTAGCTGACTCAAGGGATTGATTGAAACTAGTTTAAAATAATTAAAGAAATACAAAAAATAAAGAAAAGAGAGATAGGGTTGGGTTGAAAAGACATCAGTACAAAAGACAGTGCCCTGGATTAATCCCCGTGACAAATGTATTTGACTAGCCAATGATTACATGTACATCTCCTTGGACTGTGGTGACCACCTATGGAGAGTTTGATGATGTACGACCAAACTCAAGGCTCGGAGTGGACTCAACCCCTTCCCTAATGTGTGCCCTAGCTAAAGGGATCATTCATTCACCATCTAAATAGCAAGTGTACAACTAAGGTTAACATGCTTCTTGACTACAATTACAACTATAGGGAACATGCACACCAAATCAATGCTCATGCAGCTAGTGGCAATTCCCATGTTGAGTGTTGCAACATACAACATCAAGGTAATCAACACAAAGACGAAAAAACAAGATTAACAAAAAGGGAACCCACAAAGAAAAAGCAATAATCGAAGCAACTAATTCAATATATCACAAGTCATGGATCATAATCTAGGGCATTGAATAACGGTTAACCCGTTATGGTTTTACAATGCATCAAAGAAAAGCAAGAAGAGAAAGAAAAGCTATCCATAAACTCCCTTCTTGCTTCACAATTCTCGTTGAAGAGTGATCTATAATGATATTGCTGGCATTCCTCTATTCCCATGATGATCTCTCCAGGCAGATCTGGCTGTCAATGGTGTCCAGCTTTGCCCTAACCCTTGTCTCCCTAATAGAGGAAGAAGATCCCTTCAAAACCTAAATTTAGGGCTTAAAACCACCGTTCCCAATGTAAGCAGCGTCGTGCTCATGGTTGTGCTCTTAACCCTGCTTTCCTCGGGGTGTCTTGGACTTTGTTATTGACATGATTTTAGCCCATCCTGAAAAGTGCATGGGTATAAGCACACCCGTGCTTGTTGCCCATTCTTGAAGAGCAAGCTGGTGCTAGGAGCTATGGAGTCGTGCTCTCTTCTTTGTGTAAATCCCAGTAAAGTACACGGGCATAAGCATGCTCGCGCTTACCGACTGTGCTTCCAAGCACAGGTATGCTTCCTTAGTTGGGTTGAATTTCTCTATGTCCTAAAAATTGCACGGTCGTAAGCGCCGGCGTGCTTCCCGACCGTGCTTGTCCTGAAATGTGTATTCCAACTCCATTTCATGCCAAAATTCATCTCTATACATTCGTTTCAATCCAAGACTTTATTATCTATATCATTTAACAAATATACCCCAAGTAGCATCTATTTATAATAAAAGAATGCAAAAAAAAAACAAGTAATTCATACAATAGGGTATATGAAAATATCTATATAAAATGCACTCATCACTATGCTAAGACAATTTTGAATGGATCCCAATCCAACTTTGTCTAAGCACTCCTAGTGCCCAACAACTTTGAATTGAAGCCTAATTTTGTTCAGATAGTCCAATTATCACTTCACTTTCATGGTCAACCATATGAAAATCCCAATAGTTATACTGGGGAATTCTTGGAGGTATATGACATGATTAAAAGTAATCATTAGTTATCATTGAAGAGGAGCTAAATAATGGCTACAAATATTTCCTTGAGCGTCTACCACAACTTTGGAATAGTTGTTCCAAAGATGTTTTCCATGATATTTTCCTCTAGGTCGGACCACAAATTTGGGCAAGAAATCACTTCATTCACTCAAATAGTTATTGTGTTATTGTTTGAGAGATGGGAGAGGTTCAAGGGCCTCTTGAGGACCTGTCCACATCAAAAAATCCCTGAGTGGATGGAAGTTCAGATTTTTCATTAGTTCTTTAATCAGAGCAGTTGTAGATTCAGCAGCAGGAGGATCACTTGGTAATAAGACTGCAGAGGTAGCTAATAAATTGATTGAGGAGATAACCATAAGCAGTTATCAATGGAATTCTTGAGGAAACCATACATCAAAGATAGCCGCGGTGTTGGAAGTCAGTGAAGTAACCGCACTAGTAGCACTAGTTTAAGCCTTGGCAAGAAAATCAAAAGCTTGTTGCTCCTAAAGGTTATGATAGTCATGGCTTACGAGACATGTGGGGCTGGACATATGGTTACCAATTGCCCAACTGTAGGACCAACGCATGGACCCAATGAACAGGCAAATTTCATTGGTAGTGCTCTCCAACCACAAGAGAACTCCTACTGCAACACTTATAACTTTGGATGAAGGATTAGGAAACTGGGTGGTCGGGCATCGGCGACACAGCCACGCTCGCAGCAGCAGAGCTAGTCTCTTGGCCACCCAGTTATGCAAGGCTCAATGAAATTTGACCAAAGGGGCTTCATGTGATGCCAAGTGATGTGGTGGAGCCATTGGCTGGGATGCCGCCATCGCCTGGACGACCACATCGTCACCGCTGCTTAATCACTCGATCGCCCAAGCGCTCTTATCAAAGTCATTATCCGGACGTGATTTCATCAATAAAATGATTTAAAATAATTCCCACTATAATGATAATATTTTACTAAAAATAATAAAAATAATTTTAAATAAATTCTACTTCAATAATTGCGACTCTAATAATAATCAAGATATTAATAAAATAATTTAAAATAATTCCCATTTTAATAATTCTCGGGTTATTAATAATAATTCTAATTTCAAATAATATTTTTTTATTTTAATAATATTTTTTTAAAAAAAGCAATTCGGTTGAAAAACCACAAATAAGCTATTTAATAATTATGAAAGAAATGAGGGGGCTAAAATGTAAAAAACCAGTAATGTTTTTTAAAGAAACACCATCAACAGCCCAGTTAGCACCCATGCCCAGTCAGTACATGGGTGCTGACTGGGCATTGATGTGATAGCCGTAAGCCCATTTTGACAATATTAAATAAAAGGGCTAAGTAGGCAAAAAGCCCGTTTAAAAATAGGTTTACATTTATTTGTAAAACTTTGGGAAGAGACATGACTAAGGATGGCAATTTCTACCCTGCCCGATGGGTATACCAATACCCGTACCCGGTCAAAGAGGGTATTACCCTCTTTAATCGGGTACGGGTATGGGTAAGGGTATTATCTGTTATTTTTTAAGCACTCTTTGACCGGGTAAGGATATGGATAAGGTTATTTTCCGTTATTTTTTAAGCCAGTACTCGTCGGGTAAGGATATGCCCCTATCCTACCCGTACCCTTACTCGTTGAAGAGGGTACGTGATAAGTGCTTGTGCGATATGAATGTGAAGCGTTCATTCCTTATGTTGAGCATTACTTTTCTCAGGTTTTTACACTAATATGTGTGTTTTTATGTTACTTTCACACAGGTAGGGTTGTGAGGCCAAGTATGAAGGAAAGAATCCAATGTGGATTACAATGCACCGATTTTGGAGGAAATCTTGCTAAGGTTCAAACGCGAAGACATAGGTCGATGTGAGATGCTAGAGTGTGTGCCAACCTCCTCGTATTCGTGTTGGCACATCCATTTGGAGGGGCACAAAGGCAGTCACACTCGAGCATTCCGACTTATACACATAGAACAAGAGCTTCACCAACGTGCCCTATCATTGAAAGATGCAAGTGATCCACGACGTGAACGTGTGCCCGCTTATGCGTACTCGATGAAGGTATGGATTCGGGAAACTATTCGAGTGGATCATCGTGAGCAGCACCGTAGCAACACGGTAGAAAGCATCGTAGTAGCACTATTTCTGACCGGCCGAGAAAAGCAGGAGTTCGGAGGATCCACACGGGCGTGTCGAAAATTATCCACGCCCGTGTGCGTGAGCATCCGCCTCGATTCCAGATTCCCTATTTAAAGCCGAATTAGCCCCGATTTTAGTATTCTTTTCTCCATCTTTTCCCCAACTTTAGAGAGGGCTTTAATTAGGGTTTTGAGGGGTATTAGCCAAGGTTTTGGAGAGGTTCTATGGCTCCAACATCGTCATTCCTTAGGAAGAAGGTTGGTAGGGGAGCTTCCGTCGAGGCGTATCCTATACCGGACGAGGGAATCTTTGGACGACGAGTAGAAGACTTTCCACAAGACCATCGACACGACTATCGAGAGGGTTTTTTTATGGATTCATTGCTTTTCCATTCTATTTCTTTGATTGTACTTAGCTCCATGGAGAGCTAAACCCCTAGTGGGTACTTGGGTATTGTCAACCCTAGGATGTATTCGTTTCTTTCAATCTCTTTACTATGCTTTCAATAAATTGATGTTTATTGTGAGTTCCAACCTTGAATGCTTGATTGTATGAACATTTCCCCTAGAGTGACACTAGGGTTGAGAGTTTTTGTTGGTAACCTTGTGAGTGAGTGACACACCACGAGTGTTAGGCAAAGCTAGGTTGGAGAGGGTTGAGAGGGTGAGTCGAGAGGTACAGGAGCGTCCCCTTTCCCCTCCGACGTGATAGATTCTACATGCGTTCCTCGAGTTCTTTGCAGTCATAATAGAGTGAATGGTCCAAGGGATGAACTTCCGCTGGGGCTTATTTGCGCGTGCAACGGAGTGAAGCGTTGAGGTGATCTTAATATCTAGGGCTCAATTGTGGTTAGGGACCTTCCACCTAGACCAAAGGGTTAGGTCTATAATTAGAAAGAGATTTATCACTTGGAATCCCTAGAGCTCGTTGCAACTCTATGCGAGTGCGAGGTGTTGAGATTGTTCGATTTCTCCTCCGGGACATGTATAGAGTTAGGCATAGTTGACCTTAGATTTGGGACTATGTAATTAAGGATTTCCACGACTCACCATTGCATTGATTAGGAAGCATAATAGAGGGTTCTTGCACTTGAAACAATTATCCTAGGTGGAGCATTATCCGGGTACCCCATCTTTATCGATTGCCTTACCCCCTTCTTTACTTTTGCTCTCTTACTTGTTGCTTTTATTGTTGAGAATTGAATCATTATCACAGTCATCATCATTGATCTTTCAAATAGCTAAGAATCGAATTAAGTATTTTTATTCCCTACTCTCTGTGGATTCGATACCCGCTCACCCGGGATTATTACTTCGACAAACACGTGCACTTGCGGGATATACGCAAGGGGAGCTTGTCAGTACGACTTTTACCCATACCCGTACCCTTACCCTTACCCTCATATATATTATATATATAATTTTTTATTAACCTAAACATTCTTCTACAATTTACCCAAGATACATCTTCATTGTGATTAATTTGAAAATAATACTTTAAATTTTCTCTTAATATATTGTTTTGAATTTTATTTAATTTTTATATTTATATTTGATATGGCATAATATTTTTTGGATATAAATATAAAAAATCACAATTAAATTAAAAAATTAAACATTATAAAACAAATATAAAAATAATTTTATAATAATTTATTCTATAAATTATAAAATCATCCTAAAAAATAAGAAACTAATAAAAAATCAATTGATTATGAGAATTACTTATAATGTATTTTATATTCAAAATCTCACTTGACATTTATAAAATTTGAAACTATATAAAATATAAATAGTAGATATATGAAAAAAATTTAAAACAAAAACCAAGATAGTTAAACATAAACAAAAAAATAAAGGTAGAGTTACTATTGAGTCCTATATAGACGCCAATGAAAATCAACAAACTTCTTATTTTGTATAAATTAATTTGTTACATATAATTTTATGTGATTATATAATTTAAGATAAAAAAATATATATCAACTTGTACTTTTGAATTTATGGACATGCGTTTAAACATTGTATTATTATTTTTATTATTTAAATTTAATTTGATAATTTGAACAACTGGTAAGCGGGTACCTTACAGGTATACCTGTACCCAGCGGGTAAGGGTAAGGGTATGATTTTTTGTACCCTAGAGAGTATGGGTAAGGGTTATGAGTATAAGTAAGGGTTTTGGCATACCCTACCCGTACCCTACCCATTGTCATCCCTAAACAAGACCATGTGTCCATGCTTCTTCACAATATTGAGAAATTTTTAGCATTAAATAACAAACTTGAACGCTTAATAAAATTCATTAATGAAATTCTCTCACAAAGTTCTTGAATGATAGCCTATAAAGCATCTAATGAATTTATTTGCGTCGTTGAAAGTTAACTGCTTGATGTTATGCCCTAATAATTACCAGCATGCATGCACACAAGAAACATATATATATATATATATAGTGCAAGAATATCATGTTAATTAGAGAGTCAAACTTGTTAAGTATACATAGTGTAGCTGACCCACTCATTCAATTTCTCCATATTCCAATCTGTAGGAAGATCTGATCAGCTTTGCTTCGCTAGAAAATTATTTATATTATATATGTATAGATATAAACAAGAGTTTTACATTTAATGCATTGAAGATAATTAGTGTGAATTACCTATACCATTTTAGTAAAATCTAATTAAATCTCAAGGAATAGGGAGACAAACATATTCAAATCATTCGAGAAAACAATAAGAATAAATATAGGATAATTACACTTGATAGACATTCATTTTTTTTTAATTAACATGATAAATATTATTTCTAATAACCACAATTGCACAATTTTGTTTACTATGACACATGATCTACCATTAGTCATTTTTTTTTACTTACAACTGCTGTAGCATTTGTACTTTTGTATTTCAATTTATCATTTTGGTTTCCTAGACATGCTCATTCTTATTTTATCACACTTTGTCTCCCTAGATAAATTTATTTGGTTATTCTTCCTTTTGACGATGAACTTTTTGGCTAGATAAGCTCCCTCAAGTGTCTCTTTTGCTCCCTCTTCTCTTATACTTCTCTTTTGTTCCTGTGTTTACAAATCATTAATTAGTTCTGGCAAAGTTATATTTGAAGTTTGGAGAGATGTTCCACGAAGTTGGAAGTTTTATGAAATTTTACAACTTTGAATTAAGGAAGTGTGCTAGAGAATAATTCAAATTTATAATTGGTCAGCATCTTAGATTTTATTGTAATTGTTTGGATTTATTGTTTTAGTTTAGATATTATAAATTCTTTATATATTGCCTATTCAAAAAACATGCATGTTGAATTATTAATTTTGATGTGAAGCACACAATAAATTTATTCTTAAAAGACCATATGTTTATTATTATTTTGTTATTCTTCCTTTTGAATATGAAACTTTTGACTTAATAAGCTCCCTCAAGTGTCTGTTCTGGTCCTTCTTCTCTCATAGTTCTCCCTCTTCTCTGATACTTCTCCTTTGTTCATGAGCTTGCAAACCATTAATTAATTCTAGCAAAGTTGTTTTGAAGTTTGGAGATATGTTCCACGGTGTTGAAAATTTTATGAAATTTTACAACTTTGAATTAAGGGAGTGTGTTAGAGAATGATTCAAATTTGTAATTGGTCAATATCTTAGATTTTATTGTAGGTGTTTGGATTTGTTGGTTTTTATTTTTAATTTAGATATTATAGATTCTTTATGTATTGCTTATTTAAAAGGATGTTGAATTATTAATTTTTATGTGAAGTGCACAATAAATTTATTCTTAAAAGACTTTATGTTTATTATTATTATTTTGTTATTCCTCCTTACCTCAAAATTCGAATGGTTCATCTAGTGACAAGCAGGGCGGAGCTAGGAATTAGTTTTAGTGGGAGCCAAGTGAAAAAAAAAATCATGAGAGGCTAAATAATAAATATTTTTTAAAATATAATTTTTATATTACATATATTTAAATTTGTAAAAAATCAGGATGAAACAATATATTTATAAATATTTTTTTATTTTTTTATTTTCATATATAAATTTATAAAGGCTTAGGTGACCAAATAATTAATTTTTGCTAATATTTTTTTTAAAAAAATAGTTGTTTAAAACTATATGTAGTAATTTATAGAAAATCAAAGTCATGACTTCTCTTTCAGACTTCTTATACTGTATTGAATAAATTTATTTATATAATCAACATTATTTGATAGTATGACATAAGTCGAATGTAATATATATGTCATTGTGGGGCATATCACTCATCTCTTTCATGATATATATATATATATATATATATATTATATGTGCAAAGGGATGGAGCTAAGGGGGGTCATGGCCCCTTCGTCCACCCCTAACTTTATGCCTAGTGACAAGGTAAGCAACATTTCTAAAGGAGACAGAATTCTAAACGGTAATTTGGGAAGAATGCTTGATGAAATTAATTATAGTAAGAAGAAGAGTCACATGGTTAAAAGAAGATTGGTTGAAAAATAGCAAAAAATTGATAGTGGGAATTAAAGAAAATATTTTGAAGCAAAGAATGAAGGAAATCAAAGTGATGACTAGATTTTAATGTCCAAATTCAAGTAAATAGCAAAACATACTTAAGTCTAACTCTCAGACTCACTTCAGTCTAGGGCTACGTTTGAGCCAAGCTGTTCGAGAGGGGCTCAATATTTGGCTTGATAAGAGCTCATTCGTGTTCAGCTCATATTGAAAACAAGCCAATATTGAGCTTCATTTTCAAGCTCGATTAATAAATGAGCCAAGCTTGAATAGTAGAAAGCTCGGCTTGTTTTAACTCGCAAACACAACTCACGAACAAGCTCATGAATATAGCTCGTGACCAAGCTCGCAAACAAGCTTATGAACAAGGCTCATTGATAGGGACACAAGTGTATGTGCCAATCGTGTAATAGAGTACTAAAAAGCAGGATGTCGCCCCACAGAGAAGATTGAGATTACTAGTACTAACCCTAGTTCAGAAAATTAGCCTAAACCAGAGTAGTGATTTGTGTGAACAAAAGAAATAAAAAATAGAGGCAAGGAATACGAAATAAGGAGAAGAAACAATGTTCAAGCATAGCATCCCTCTAGGGTCTTGTTAAGTGCAAGATAAAAGTTGTTTAAACATGCAATCCTATCTAAACCAAGAGATATCCTAAATTATACTAAACCCCTCTTTCAAATGTTAATAGTAACTAAATTGGTACAGTACTGATACATCCACCACACAATCACATTTTATTAAATTATATTTTTAAAATAAAGGTAATCTTCAAAAGTTAATATAATTTTTTATAAATTTTAGATTACTCACTAATGTTAACTAACTTTCATAATCTAAGTGAATTAGTTAATGGACAAGTAGACAAGTAAAAATGGAATGGAGTATAACAATGAATGAATAGTAATACAACAATACTAGCGACCATGGATTCAAACTGAGCTTCCTTATTTACTATTTAAGGAACAATCCATCATGAACGGTTGTTGGTTTTTTTTTCACACGTCCCCAATACAAATGTAAAATTCTACATTTAATTTCAAACATTTTGGGGAAATAAAATAAAATACTGCAATAGGGATCCACTCATGAAGATCTGAACATACATCTGTCGGGACAAACACTACAAGAGTTATGACTTATAGTGACATTTTTTTGTGACACCTTGTTATTTTGCCACAAATATTGCGGTTTTTGTGTTAGAAAAGTTAACCAATACTACTATTTAGATTAACTGTGACAACTTATATTTTTGTCACTATTACAATAATAATTGTGGCTTGGGTCCCCCCGTCCACTCATCAGTCCACGTGACAATATTAACTCCGATGGCCGTAGTATGTGAGAGGTATGTCCTTTATATTGTCACCAATATACTATAATGTGTGTTCATGTGGAATCTCCTTTGGTGACATTCCATTTTTCTTCATATGGAAGCTACACAGCCTTATTAAGACATGGTGTTTCTGTTTATTTTCAATTTTCTTCTTCTTCCCATTTCCTCATGGATGCTCAGTTACAGTCCGTTACAGGTCAATATCACAGCTCAAGACGATCAGAGTATAGGTTAACAACTGATCTAACTCCCATTAATCTTGTATTCCCAAGTTTCTCCGAATTGGCTTCGGGCTAAGGTTTAAAGGCACAGTCTGAGGGTTGATCCCTGCCGGATAGAATATAATCCCCAGGTGCCATTCAATGCGACTGGTTTGGTCATCGTTGAGATTCATGATGAGCGGGTGGATATAGGGCATACTTTGCATGCAGAGTACAGATTCCCTATCTTTTGCCAGATTGATCTTAATTATTATTCTAACTCGTATTTCTCTGTTCATGATCCTATACCCTAGAAAGCTTTCTATTATGTGGTTGATTCAAATGTCAAGGTAAGATCCCATTTCACAAAATTGAAGGGATTATTAAAGCTAGTTGCTGCTCGGAGATCAAATAATATCATTTACCGGGGACCGTCTATGAAGATTCATTCTCCGTCTTTCAGCATGGATGACGTTGATTTTAAACATGTTGCTAAGGCCCTGGTTTCAAGAGCTGTTTCTCAGAGCACATCGAATCTTCAGCCATATGATCGTTTCTTATTATTACCTGGTGAATCATACGGTGAGAAGGCATCCACAATAGTAATGGGGGATGGGCTTTCAGGTAATGGGCCAACAGTGACAAAGGTGATTGATGTTGGGCCATCTATTTCGGAGGTGGGGTGCTCTGGTTCTTCTGCTAGTCGTGCTAGCATATCAATGGGTCCGGAAGAGCTTGGTGTTATTATTGGGAAATCTATTTCAAAGGTGGTGACAGTACTACGTAATGGAAATACCTTACTGTTTCAGTCTAAACAAATATAATGTACTTTACATTTGTATGTCTTTTGTATTTTGTTATATTTCTATTTTAAGGTATTTTATTTGGTTTATATAACTATGAATGGCACTGCACGACCAATATTAAAGAAATAATATATATGTTTTCAATATTATTTGACTATGTGTGTTTTTATGTTATTATGTCATAGGTGTTTAGCAATAATCCTGGACATACGTAGTTATTAAATAACAAATTGACATGTTTATTTATTTAGAGGATTCACAGTTACATAAATCCAAGCCAGATATTTAATCCGACTTCGATACAACTCTTTATGGTACTATCCCATGTTATATACAATAGTAGTGTGTTTTTTTTATCGTATTTGAATATTTGGCGGAGTGTTCATCGTCTTCATCTCGGAATGCACACCACACAGGATAGCGGGTTGACATTTTGACGTATTTCTTCATATCTTCTATATATGTCTATCCGACCTCGTTAATGATAATTTTTTTCTCATCAACATAACGTAGCGAGATTGTAGTTCTGTCCTAATTATTACATCTGCTTTGTATGTTGAGTAGCCCTAAAATACTCTGGTGAATTATAGGAGGCTTTCTGATTCTAGATGTGGTCTCCTATCCTGTACCACAAATAGATCGATTACTCCTTGCATAGTTGTCAGTGGTTTAACGTCTTCGGTCATGGTTTCGGTTTCTGGTAGATTCAAGACTTTGATTGATTGTGTTAGGTAGAGTGATTTTAGAAGCATATAGCTTCTATCACAGTCATTGTCCCCTGTTCCGGCGGAGGGTAATGTTATATACGTTGATGCCATTGTACCAGCCTTGATGCCATCTAGACCACATTTTGTTTCTTCGCTAACGTATTTGGTTTTCCTTTTCGCTTTTTGCCCCTTCCGATTGTTGTTTCGTTTATTCCATCCATAATCCAATGGTTGAAAGGTGTTTGCTTGTTTATATTGATACCGACGTCGGTTGTAATAGCTTCTATACTTGACATTGTAACTATAACGGCTCCTATAACGGGTGGTGGTGTTAGTATACGCCATTGAATACATACTTGTGTGTCAGAGTTCCACAATTTATATATGTCACATGTATATTGTTTTATTTTGTCTCTTGGAAGCTATCCGTCTTTATTAAAATTATTAATTGGGCCGGTTTACTGGTCATCGATCCAGGAGACACACACCAAGCTTGAGATTTCGCCATGTGGACATAGATGCGGTAAGGGAATCGGCCAATGCGGATCAAGATGAGGGCCCGAGGTAGGACAGCAGGATGGCAGAGGTGACCGGTGGGACCCACGCGCACCTCTCCACCTCGGGTTCTCCACGGTTGGTGCCAACTTTATTTTGAATGCCGACTGCTAATTCGTCCACGTGGCATGTGGGCCCAGGGGCGGCCATCCAGTAATATTAACTCGGATGGCCGCAGCATGTGAGAGGCGTGTCCTTTATATTGTCACCAATACACTATAACGTGTGTTCATGTGGAATCTCCTTTGGTGACATTCCATTTTTCTTCATATGGAAGCTACTCAGCCTTATTAAGGCCATGGTGTTTCTGCTTATTTTCAATTTTCTTCGTCTTCCCGTTTCCTCATGGATGCTCAATTACAGTCCTTTACAGGTCAATATCACAGCTCAAGATGATCATAGTATAGGTTAACAACTGATCTAACTCCCATTAATCTTGTATTCCCAAGTTTCTCCGAATTGGCTTCGGCTAAGGTTTAAAGGCACAGTCTGAGGGTTGATCCCTGCCGGATAGAATATAATCCCCAGGTGCCATTTAATGCGACTGGTTTAGTCATCGTTGAGATTCATGATGAGCGGGTGGATATAGGGCATACTTTGTGGGCAGAGTACATTACTGAAGCAAAAGAACATGCAACATACTGAAAGAAGCATCAACAGATACCAACGTGTTGAATAATTATCCATTTTTTGATGAATATTGTATGGAGCTTCTCTATGTTCTTTCTTAGAGGATTGAGGTGCTGGTATTTATAGAACATGATGAAGATTACAATGAGATTCAAGTGGTCAAATGTAACATGAAACAATGGCCAGCTGTCTAATGGTCCTCATATTCATAAAATATCACTGATATACCAACGGGATTAACATGAGCGTTAATCTTATCATGAAGACTATTCATGATTTGCCGCGCCTTAATTAATGGCAAGGGACCAATTGGGTGGGAAATTAATCCATCAACTCAAAGGCATTGTTAGCTAGTAAATCATAAATGAAACAATCTGATCGTGCTTGTGCATATCTCTCTCTATACAAATATACTGTGAGTCAGGATGATTGATGTAATGTTGTATACTTTGTGTATTTTGAATTCCCCATAGGAATTAAAGAAGTGATACTCAGGATTTCGTCTCCTTAAGTTTTAGGCCGTGGGTTGAAAACCTATCCATAATTTATATTTTTAATTTTTTTTTAAAATGGTTAAACCACGACCATTAAAAAAATAGAAGTACCCTTTTTAATTGTTTACTGATAAAGTGTACAAATTTTATTAAAATGGATAAACCACAATTTTATTAAAAGAAAAGAAGATTGAAATAAATAAGATTTTCATTTGGGAAACTTGGCAAATAAATACCAATGAGGGTAATTTCTCCCGTAATGAAATTGAACGACGCAAGATCCACACCAGGCATTTCCAAAATCTAGTTTCTACCACCATCCTTAAATATAAAAGTGATGTATTTCCTAAATAATAATAATAATACTATACTTTGTAGAATTCAAATTATTTATCACATTTAAGATTTGCATAAGGATTAAAAGTGCAATTATATATCTTAAAATCTAAAAATAAATAGCATTATAGGACAATTTTACTCTTTTATTGGATTATACTCACATTGATATACATTTTTTTAATAAATTTTATTAAATAAACCGGGTAAAATTAGAAAATCATAATTAATGTTTATAGAATTATAGAAAATTAACCAATTTGAAAACAAAAAAGAAAATCTCCAATGATAAATAATTTGAAGCAAAAGGAGTAGAATGTAGGCCACAACAACTAATGTTATTAATAAATAATAGCTGCATCAACTATTCCAATTTCATTGAATGCATTCGAATTGATTGACGGATCCATCAGTTGAGCTCGGAAATCATCATGCGAGCTTTTGTTAAGTTGTTTCAACTGTCTATTTCATTCCACGTGACCTATTAAATGATTAGCAACCATCCACAAAACAATAATTTTAAAAACCAAAATCACCTAACTAGGGGGCATGGCCCCTCCCCATTACTCCTATATATATAATAAAATTCATTAAATAAGATGTAAAATTAAAAAAATTCATAATTAATTCTTTTAGAATTATTAAAAGTGAATTAGTTTTTCTATTAAAAGTGAATTAGTTTAAAAACAAAAGAAAATCCCTAAATTAATAGATAATTTGCACTAAATGGAGTACATGCCTAATGGTATTAACAAATAATAGAAGAATCAATTATTCTGGTTTCATCTAATGCATCCAAACATATGGAGGGATTCATTAGTTGAGGCGAGATATAAATGTATCACCATGTGAGTTTTTCTTGAGCTATCTCACCCTACAAATTTCATCCCACGTGTCGCATTAAATTATTAGCAATCATTTTCATGACATTTATTTTAAAAAACCAAATTCTTGGATCCTTCGGGGATGGAACTCAAGATACACATTTTCTTTTAAATTAAAATTCATTAAATTAATAAAATGAGTCCACCCATCTTATTTATTAATAAGACTAGAGATCACCATGTGCGCTTTTCTTGAGCTATCTCACCCTATCTATTTCATCCCACATGCCACATTAAACTATTAGCAATCATTCCCATGGCTAAGAGGCATTTGGATAAGAGGATTGGGCACTATTGTCATGGAATTGATTGCTAACAGGGATAAGATATATACCCATATTTGGGTATTTTACTATTAGCTTAATAATGAGTACTGTAGATAATTGCATAGTATATAGTGAAGTAATTTGATTACTCCCAAAATTGAGGGGCATAGAGGGGAATAAATACTATTGATAGTAAAATAACATTTTTGCCCCTAGTTAAGATTTAATTAAATAATAATTATTAATTTAAATAACTAATTATAGTAATTAAAGTAAATAATAATTAACATAAATTGAGTCATTTAAATATTATAATAATTAAAATATATATTAGTTATTTATATACATATAACATTATAATAATTAAAGTGAAATGACAGTTTTGCCCCTACATAGATTTAATTAAATAAAATAATTAATAAAAGTATTTAATTATGATAAGTAAAGTGAAATGAAACTTTTAACCATTAATTCAAGTGAAATGATATTTTTGCCCCTAGTTAAGACTTAATTAAATAATAATAATCAATTTAAATAACTAATTATAATAATTAAATTAAATTATAATAAACATAAATTGAGTCATTTAAATATTATAATAATTAAAATAAACAATAGCTAACAAGAATTATTTAATATACATATTATATTATAATAATTAAAGTGAAATGACAACTTTTGCCCCTCGTTGAGATTTAATTAAATAAATAGTTAATAAAAGTATTTAATTATGGTAATTAAAGTGAAATGACACTTTTGCCTAGTAAATTATTTAATTGGTTAATGGTAAAAAAAAAATTATCTATTCTAAATATTCAATTATAATAATTACAGAGACTAAATATTTATTTATATGTAATTATTTTATATATTAATATATCATTATTTATATTAAAGGTATTAAAGTAATTTACATATTATTCTCTATTCTACTTTTTTCCATTCCTAATATTTATTCCTTCCAACCAAACACCTTTTACATTATCATTATCATTACTTTTCCCATTACCATTACGATTACTTTTCCCATTCCTATTACCATTAACGTTCATATTCCGTGATCCAAACAGACCCTTATTTTAAAAAATAAAAATCTTGGTCCCTTCAAGGGATGGAACTTAAGATATACATTTTTTAAAAAAAAATACAATTCATTAAATTAATAAAATGGGTTCACCCATCTTATTTAATGAGACTAGAAATCATCATATGAGCTTTTCTTGAGCTATCTCACCCTATCTATTTCATCCCATGTGTCGCATTAAATTATTAGCAATCAATCCATAATATTTATTTTAAAAAATAAAAATCTTCATTCCTTCCAGGGATGGAACTCAAGATACATATTTTCTTTTAAAATAAAAAATTCATTAAATTAATAAAATGGGTCCGCCCATCATTCACACAACATTAATTTTAAAAATCAGTTGGTCTCTTCTAGGGAAGGGAGACCGCTAGAAGAGGCAAAGGGCCTCTCGTTTATTTCCCTTCTCCTGTTTTTAACAAATACCTCTAAGCTTTTATTTATAAACTTGTATGTATAGTTAAGAAAATTATATTTTAAAATGAGCTTTTCACAAATCTCCTAGTTTTTGAAAATTAGTATACATAAGTTTCAAAGATTATAGTTTCAGAAATATATTTATGAAAATCTATTGTGTGGCCACCCTTTGGCTATTCTTTCACTACCCTTGATTTTTTACTAGTTCTTTTGTAACTTTAGGGGCTGTTTGTTTGCAAGGAATGGAGTTAAGGAGGAATGAGATAGGAATGAGAATAAGGGGGAATGAATTAGGAATGGAAGGAAAACTGTGTTTGGTTGGAGGGTATGGGAGAGTAATTCATTGGGAATGAGAAAAGTAAATAGAAAAAATATGTGCAAAATGTCTTTTATGCCCTTATAGAGTAAATATTAAATAAATAAATACATTGGCCAATAATATTATTTTATTTGTAATATGTGTCATTATTGTCATAATTATTTTTATAATTAATTTTTATAATTAATTTTTACAATCAATCTTCATTATTAATATTGTTGTTTTGTTACAATGTTATCATTTTATTTTTATTATTTTAGAATTAATTTAATTTATTGTTATTGTTGTTGTTGTATTTTTATAGTATTAATTTATTTATAATATGTTATCATTATTATTTGTTTATAATGTTCTCAACATTTTTCCTATATATATAGATAAAGTTTTAAAGTCAAGGGTAAAATGGACATTTCACCATCCGGATTGGGCATTCCTCAACCAATTGGGGTGAATGCCAATCAACCCTCTCCCCTCATCTCATTCCTCATAGATTCCTCCCACATTCCCAAGGCTGCCAACCAAACAAAGCATTGGGCCCATTCTCAATCCATTCCTCATAGTTCTATGCTTTTGTACGCCTCTAGTCCTTTTAAATTTGATGTGGTCCTCCTTTTTTTTAATTTATAAATTAATATCTCTGTGTAAGCCCCCTCCCTTCAAACTTGATGTGGTCCTCCTTTTTCCTAATTTATAAATTATTATAAATTAATATCTCTGTGTAATAGCATACCTTGTTAGTAGAGCTAAGGATTCCAGCACCGCAGGAAGCAAAATTCATTCTTTTGAGCAATTCCTCAGGCTGCCTTGTTTTTGGCATGCTGAGATAAGCTTTAGGTGATGGTTCTCCAAGCATTTCCACTGTCATGATGTAAGAACTTGTAAACATATATATTTTTTTTTTTGGAACAAAGGAGCTAAAAGCTGGGTGAGATGAAATCGAAGAGAAATTAAAAAAACAAAAGATGAAGAGAAGAGCATAGCTCTTCTAACCAATTTGGACGATCCATTCCTTGGAAGAAGAGGGATAAATGGGGATTGTGACTGCCGAATGCAGCCAGCTCATCAACGATTAAATTATCTTCTCTTGGGATGATTGAAATGCATGTGTTTTGAAAGTTATGGATGATGTTTTTCCAGCTTTGAGATTATTCCAGAAGACTGCCAAGCAATGCAGGGATGAGGGTTGAGAACAATCCTCGCAGCACCCGGGCAATCCGTGAAGATTCTATCTGGGATCCAGTTTCTTTCTCTGCAGATGGAGAGCGCCAGACAGATAGCATCTAGTTCGGCATTAATTGGCGAGTCGTAAATAGCACCCATGGCACCTGCCAATAAAATCTTCCCAGGATTAGAAATGATTATAAACCCAAGTCCTGCAAAAAGAGACCGATGCTTCCAAGAAGCATCAGTGAAAATGCAAATTGAATGAGAGAAGGAGTTATGTTTAGGCAATTCCCTAAGGTTTTTTCCAGTCGCCATGAGGAAATCATCATAATAGGCACAAGCTCTGGCAAGAATGTTATCCAACTTTGGAGTGGTTTTTTGAAAAATATAGTTGCACCTTTCCTTCCAGATAAGCCAGGCAGCAAAAGCAATAATAGCTTTAAATTTTGAGTTTTCCAATCTACTGTGATTGCTGTGGGTAAGCCAACTACCCGAGCTCAGGAAGAGAAGGTCAGTGGAGTTAATGTTCATCATAGCCAGGATAGGGAGCCAAATGTGATTAACTTTAGAGCAACGCCAAATGGAGTGCTCAATGGAATCTACTTCCAGATCACAGAAATAGCAATTAACGTAGGGCCCGATGCGAAGGCTATACAGATAAGCTCCAGTTGTAAGTTTGCCATGGGCCAGTTACCAAATAAATGTTTTAACATGAGGTATTACACACAGTTGCCAAATTTGCTTCCAACCATTCCAAAGATCCACAGAATCAACAGAAGTACTGATATGATCATATACTGCAAAGGAGATAGAGGCCATGTGGTTGGGGGGAGACCAAACCCAAAGGGACGGGCCATTCTCAACCAAGGTCAATTTATTACAACGATTCAAATCCGCCAAATCTCCAAACATCAAAGTAAGGTAATCAAGGCACAAAGAGTTGTTCCTCAAGAAATCTTTAAAGAGAAAATTTTCCAAATCAAGGTTCATATTAAGATATGTTGGCTTCTTGGAAATGGGAGTGTCCAATAACCATGGATCCCTCATCCAATTAAAGCCATCAGGATATATATAAGATATAGACAAATTTGTTTTAAGAAAGTTTGCCGCGTTGCAGATGGATTTGAAAAACCAAGATGAATGAGAAGGTTTACTATGATGCCAAGGATGCCAGTTAAAATATTTAGTTTTGAAAATATCAATCCAGATTTTGTTTTCAGTATTCATAATAGCAAAGATATGTTTGGCCAAAAGAGAATGTTGGACCAGTCTGAGATTCCTGACACCAAGACCTCCCTCAGATTTTTTTTGAGTAGTAAGGGTCCAGCCAACAGAATGGAATTCAGAGTTATTGCCGCCATTACTCCAAAGAAAGTCCCTACCAATTTTTGAAATAGAATCCAGAATTGAAAGAGGAAGGTTCATGACTGATAAATAATGGTTTGGGATTGCCAGAATAGTGCTATTAAGAAGAACCGAACGGCCAGCAAGGGATAGATTTGAGTGGTTCCAAAGGTTAATAGCTTTGTGAACTCTACTAGGTAAAAAATCCAGTTGTCTGACCAAAAGCTTTTTTGGTGAAATAGGGACACCAAGGTAAGGGAATGGGAAATGACCAATCTTGAAGCTGAGAATTCTAGCAATTGAACGAGCAATTCTCCTGTTGCACCAAGAGGGCAGATAGATAGCTGATTTTGCATGATTTGGTTTTTGACCCGTAAAATGTTGGTAGATATTGAGGCAAAGGAGACAATTTTTTGCTGCATTCCTAGAGGCCCTAGTAATTAAGATGAGGTCATCAGCAAACATCAGATGATTAAAATTTCTATTGAGGCTATCTGAAAACCCAGGGACCGAGTTAAGACTCATAGCTTTGTTAAGAATCATGGACAGGGTCTGGGAAACAAGCAGAAAAAGAAGGGGGGACAAGGGATCCCCTTGTCGCACCCCTCTATTACTGCTAATCCAAGTTGAGATATGACCATTAATATTGAAGGATAAAGACGCAGAGGAAAGGGTAGCTTTAATCCAAGAAATCCAACGGGATGGGAAGGACATTCTATGGAGGGTGGCAAAGATCGCGACCCATTCAATTGTATCAAAAGCTTTTTCAATGTCAATTTTGAGCATCATCCTAGGGAGGGTAGTGGTATCATATTCCAGGCTGTGGGCTATTTCCTGGGCTGCAATAATGTTATCACATGTGCCACGCCCCGGAATGAACCCAGAATGCTCTGGGCTAATTAATTTATGAATCACAGACCTTAAGCGATTGGCCAAAATCTTAGCTAAAATTTTATAACAAACATTACAAAGAGAGATAGGTCTAAAATCCAAAACAGAGACAGGGTTATCAATTTTGGGAATCAGAGTGATAAGAGTTTTCCCCCAAGAAACCAGAATTTTAGCATGATTGAAAAAATAAGAAATAGCCTGAACAAGATGATCCCCCAAAACATTCCAATAAAAGATATAGAATTCCACATTGAGACCGTCCGGACCAGGACTTTTTCCCCGGGGCATTGAGTTGAGAGTTTGATAAACCTCACGCTTGGTGATAGGTTTAATCAAATCGTCTCCATCCTCAACATCCAACACAGGGAAATCATCCGGCATGGCAGAGATCAGAGAATTCAGATCAAGATTGGAAGAGGAACTCCACAGATTCTTATGATAATTAACAAAAGAATTTTCAATATCACTTTGAGCAGTGTAGATGTTACCTGAAATATCTTTGATGCTTTTGATTTTATTCTTGTGATTTCTAATTTTGACCGCTTTGTGGAAGAAGCTCGAATTTGTGTCACCACCCGATAACCACAGATTCTTAGCACGTTGACCCCAATAAATAGTTTTCTGTCTAAGAAGAGCTGCATGACGATTTTTGAGAGCCCTAAGCCAAGTAATCCTCCACTGGTCATCCAAAAGTGAGCCACTCTGGTCCACAGAGGAGATCTCCATTTCAATATTACGGATTTCCGAATTGAAATGACAAACACCGGAATTTTTCCACCTGCAAAGGTTTCTTTTAGTGCAAGAAATGAAGTGAGCAAAGGAATGCATGGGAGAGGAAGCAGTATTAGAATTCCAGGCTCTGGTAACCATACTATGGCATCCCTCATAATCCAACCACGCGTTTTCAAAACGAAAAATTTTTTTGTAAGAAGGGGGAGGAGAATCAAAGGCCGAGAAAAACATCGGAGTTTGGTCAGAGATGAGGGATGCCATATGTTGGTTTGAGAAAGAGCTATAATGAAGGAGCCAAGGGGAGTTAGCTAAGAAGCGGTCAAGGCGAGCCCACCGACGAGCAAGGCCAACTAGAGAAGCCCAGAAGGGAGTTCCACAGTTTTTTGTGCAGAACAAGTCTGGGAATTATAGAAGACTGAGAGGATCCAATAATCATTCAAAGAGGAGATGATGAGGTGCAGAACAAGTCTGGAGTTGGCAATCGGCGTAACTAAACCAATAGAACGTTTCCAAAGGACGATGATGCCTCCCGAGAAACCGTTTAATGGAATAGCCGCCCAGTCCCAACAATGCTTGAATCTGTTACAAAAACGCATGATACGGTCAGTGTTTGATTTCGTTTCCACTAGGCATATGAAATCCGGTTTGGATCTGATCATAATATCTTTGATAAAATCAATAGTACCAGTATTAGAGACGCCTTTGCAATTCCAAGAAAAGATTTTCATAATAAACCAAGAAAAAAGGAGAACGGTGTAAGAAAAAGCTAGGATTTTCTCCCTTTTTTGGCTTTAGATCCACTTTTTTCGGTTTCTCTACGGGTAAGGGCCAGCAGCTTAGCATCAGGTTGCAACTGGGCAGAGATCATGTCTTTCATCCGGGTCCAGAAAGGATCCTGAACCATCTGAAGCAAGCTCTTCCATATCATCCTTCGGATTAACCTCCGACCCGATCAATTGAACAACCTTTTCCACCATCCCAAGATGCTTGTTAACAGGGAAAGATCCGTTCTCCTGAGCGGGTGATGGAATCGAGGAGATGAGAAGAGGCTCAACAGAGTTTTGCTTGTTTGAAGGAAGAGCAAGGAGATTAGGTTTTGGAAGGGCCAACGGTCTGGTCTCCATCAAAATCAAGAATTTTAATGGGGGGAATGGGCGGCACAGGGAGATTGTGCTTCCCAAGGTCAAGAGGCGCCGAAAGGGTGATTGAAGTTGAAGCCTCGGGACGCCAAGGGGCGTCCTTTAATGCCAGAGCACAACTGGACCCAGAGATCTCAGGATTAGGTGGCGAGGGAACCAAAGCAGAAGCGGAAGGACGAGAATGCCCTCCCCTGCTTGCATGTCTCCCACGTGTCGAGCCCACACGAGAAGAGGATGCCACCTGACCAAGAGAAGGCGCAACAGGAAGCCACGTGTTGATTTCCTGATCATCGTCCCGAGGGCCAAGCTGGGCTGGAGGGTTTTGGTCTCTACTGTGGCTATGGCCACCACCCCGGCCACCCTCTCTGCCTCCGGACCTATTCCGGTTAGAAAGACGGCGGCCCTTGTGCTTTAACCAAGGCCCAAATTCACTGTCAGTTTCTGAGGGTTGCAAGATCGGAATCTCGGCGGCGATGTCCCCTTGATCACTCCTAGCCACATCCACCTGCATTCTGAGGTCCTCTAGCACCGGCTCATTGGGAGAACCCGAGGGCACATGAGGTTCAGACCTGCATGGGATTGCTGCGAGTGGGACAAAGAGTATCTCCATGACCGACCATACCACACCTGAAACAAAAAACAGGGAGTTTCTCGTAAAGAACAAGAACAAAAACGGAGAACTCCCCATACTTGACCCAAGTTCCTTGTTGAAGGGGTTGGCTAAGATCTAGCTCCACACAGACTCTCGCGAACTTGGCTCTGGATCGGATACAGGTATGTAAAATAACAATATGTACAAAGGAAATAGATGATGTTCCTGCCATTGCTGCAACGGCAGATGGCCTTGCGGTTGAAAAGGCCCGGATAGTCAATGCCATAGGGAGGGGTGTTGCACTTGAAAGTGCTGTGGATATAGATGTATTCCCAAAATCTAAAAGGCAGGAACCAAAATATAAACAAGGCTGGTGATGAAATATGTGCAGCAGTAGTGAGATACTGATATAGCAGAGCATTTTGCAGAGTGAAACAAAAATTAGCAGAATACAAGGCGTTGAAGAATTTTTTTGATGAATTTTTTAAATTAAAGTGGATAAACTACTGATTTTTTTAAAAATAAATAGAAACAATCAAACAAACAGTCTAAAAAAAAGCTGGAAAAAAAAAACAAAAATCAAGGAACGCCTCACCAGGGGTGAGGCACACCTACAACAAAATAAAAACGGACGAGAAAAACAGTGACTGAGACGATGAAAAACACCAGAAGGCAATCACTGTCTTCTCCTTCTGGGAGACCATTTGGATGAATGTGCTAATTTCTTTATGTTACCGTATTTATTTTATCAAGATAACATTTTACAGAAATGTGATGAAAACCATGGATTAGTTTAGTTGGGACTAGACATATGTGTGGACTTTGTCGGGGCATGCGGAGTAATAATGCTGCTTTTCAAGGTCTTTTCTACTGACTCTTCTCTGTGAGTCTCTGTTAAGTGAAACTTTATAAAGTGATAAAAGACAAGAGGTCGCTGTGATATCTCCACCAGTAAATATCAGATGGACTTGCATGTTCAAACACAAATATACGGAGATTTTTTTTTTGGATAGAAGTACTTTATTAACGAAAAATAAAAGGAGACTTATTAATTATAACCCAAAGTTATTAATTTGATTTAAAAAAAAAACTCACAAGCAAGTCTTCGACAAATTTCATAAACTTTTACCACCTCCACAAAATGATAGTTTGTTCTCCTCTTAAGTTTAAATCCTTTTTTAACTCAAAGATTGAGGGTTAGTGACTTTGCATGAGTTGTTAGTTGAGGAGATATTGATAATCTGATAATTATATTTATTTTGGGCTAAACAAATATGTATTTTACAGATAAATTCTTGGGGGATTTTAGAATGTAAAGGATTTTTTGAAATAATTATAAATTTTGCAAGAGCTCTAAAGTATTTTCCACAAGTATCAATAATGATCCTATTAAAAGTGATTTAAAAATTTGATAAATAAGAAACATTATAAAGTTAATTTATTAAATAATATTATTATTATTTTAAAAAAATAGATAAACCACATTAGTTAGAACGGAGGAGCATACAAAAGCCTTATAAAGTTAATTTATTAAATAATATTATTATTTTTTTAAAAAAATAGATAAACCACATTAGTTAGAATGGAGGAGCATACAAAAGCCTCTACCAAAAGTAGAGTAAAGAATAACAAAAAAAACAACGGATACAACAAGACCACTAGAGTTAAATATTCTTAATATTTAGTTCATTGTTATGTTAAATTATCATCAGCTAAAATCATGAAAGCAGTCGAACTTCAAAAATATTGTACTAACCTTTTTCCTATGGCTGAAGAATAGTAGTCCAACTGTGTGTCCAATGAGATTAAAATGCCATGCAAAGCAGTAATATTTAGGATTGAATAAATAACTTTCATTAAAACATTAATTTAATCTTACTTCAAATGTAGAGCTGAGAATTCCAGCACTGTTAATAGCAAAGCTAACTCCATGGAGGAATTTGTGAAGTTTCACGCAGGTTTAAGGTATAAGGCCTTGGTGATGATATTCCAAGTTCCACAGTTGTTAGAATATGCATTAGTGTAATAATTAATATATATATATATATATATATATATATATATATATAGGTAAAAGATAATTTAGGTAAGTCCCTAGAATACTGTTTTCTAGTGATGTTTGATTTAAAACCGTTGGATCATTATCCAATAGTTGTTTGTTTATATAAATATTATACACTTTTTATTGTTTATGATATTATACAACACTAGTATTGTTTATAATGATCAAAACCATTAGATTACCATCCGACGGCTACTGTGGACGTTCCTAGATTATCGGTTATATATATATATATATATGTAAGTGTGTGTTACAATTACATAAAAGCAATAATTTAACATGATGTCTAACAAGACATATTTACAGAGAAAGTCAATACTTGCAGTTTGACTTCCAGTTGGACTTGCACAAAACAATTGCTAGAACACCCCCCCGCAACTTGGACAGGTTTGTCGTACTTGCAGTTTGACTGCCAGTTCCTCTGGGCAACAATTAGCTCTTTCCAATGCTTCAAGCGGAGATATTGTGGTGGAATGCCATCAATCACATTATAAAGGACATCATTCCTGAAGACATTGGCATTGAAGTCAATGTGGCCACAGATATAATTATGCAGGCCCACTGATCTAGCCCATGATGTTTTCCCAACCTGGCTTGGGCCTTCCAGAATTAAACTCACCGGCCGATCAATATTTGTTCTAAGAGTATATATATTATTCACATTCAGCCGCGCAGCGTCATTAACAACAAAATTATCAAGTAACCACTGTGAAATACGTGTAGAGACAACAAAAGAATAAGAACCCCATTTGGATTTGAAATCAAAGATCGGTGGTGCAAATAAACGCTCCGCATTAGCCCATAAGTTGTGATATTGCAGGAAGAAATTTTTAGGATCTTTCTCTCTGATAATTTGTAGAGATTCTACAACCGAGCCCGCTTTTAAAGTGTCTGCATATACCTCCGCCAGATTCACGGGACCACCCCTTGAAGATCGTCCATCTATCTGGAACTTTCCGCAATCAGTATAATCCCCGTCTTTTTCAATATTTGCCTTTATGTCTGAAGAAGATCTCGCGATCTGAATATTAGGATGGAACTGTAGGGAGGAAGAGACATGACAGAGATCAAACAATCTCTGGTTAGTTATTTGCACCTTCCCCTCCAACTGGAGTAGAATATGCAAATGAGGTTGACCATCATCATGTAGTTCCCTAGCAACACGGATGAGTTTCTTGTTACTCGCCAATGAAATTGCCAATAACTGTGACAATGCTTCTTCCTTTGACAGGGAACAATGAGAATAAGTAAGGAAAATATTCTTAGCGCTGAAACGGAAACGATTAGGAGGAAGAGGCATTTTAAGAAGAATAAATTGTCACCTTTGTATTTCGTTCAAGACTACATGTTATTATATATTGGTGACAACCCAAGAACACACATTATAGTGTATTGGTGACAATATAAACGACGTGCCTCTCACATGTCGCGGCCATCCGAGTTAATATTACCAGATGGCCGCCCCCGGCCCACATGCCACGTGGACCAATCAGCAGCCGGTATTCAAAATAAAATTGGCGCCAACCGTGGAGAACCCGAGGCGGAGTGGTGTGCGTGGGTCCCCCTGTCCACTCATCTGTCCTTGAGCCATATCTCTGTCCCTAACCCTGATCCGTATTGGCCGATGTGCTTACAGCATCTACGTCCACATGTCAAAATCTAAACCGTCGGTGTAGCTCTCCCGGACGCCCCCGGATCAGTGACCAGTATTGATCCCTAACACAAAGTAAGAAAAAATAAAGCCTATAAACAAGAAAAACAAACTATAAACCTATAATACGATCTATAAACCAATAATACATATTAAAATAAACAAATCTAGGTTCATGCTATATAAATATGAAAGTACATAGACTCTATTTGGTTATGAAAATAATGCCTAAAGTGGTAGGTTGGAGAATAACAATGAATGGTTAAAGAAAACACGATATATATGTTTTGAATAAGAAAACAATGAAATGCAAGTACAACCCAAAATAAATAATAACATACACATTGAAAAGAGAAAGTATAACACATATGCAATACAAGTATATTTATATATATGTAAAATATAGTTCATGTTTGATAAATAAATATTAACAAGATATAAAATACATAACATGATTAGACATATAAAAGGTAGTATATACATATGCATTTATACTTAGAAAAAAATACATAAACAATACAAGTATAAGGAAAATATTAATAGACATTGAATTGAACATTAAAGTCTGTCTCCATATCGAGTACATACCGGTCTATTCTACTAGCAAAACTGGACACAGTATTACATTGTTCACTGAAATTATCCTGAGACTATGTAAAAATGACAATACATGATTACGAAATACATGGACAAAACCACTCCCACTTGGACGAAGTGTTGTAAAAAACCAAAAAGTCAACCAACACTTATGTATCTAAAGAGTCCTTCGCAAATTATAGTTGAAACGGATTTGAACGATGACAATATCATACTATTGGTTAAACGGTCGTTGATGATGTTCAATCAACCTGAAATAAAGCGGATTATCCAGATCCCATACATATACGCCACCCTTAGCCTGGGTCGATGTAATGAGGTTGCCGGTACAAGAGTCCATTTGCTTGCTGGCTGATAAAAAATATTCTCTGGATAATAAGAAGATATAAATTAAACCGATATTGACGACGCACCGGAAATATCACTTGACTATCTGAACATCGGAGAGAGAATAGTATCAAAAACGGCATTCTGATGGGTCCATTGCCGCAGCGAACTATGTTCGGATTTCTCAGAAATTCAAAATAGCTAGAATCAGGACCAGGTTTGCACAAAACATGAACTATAATGTTGATCCCCTATCTCTTGCCAGACTGATCTTAATTATTATTCTAACTCGTATTTATCCATTCATGATCCTATACCCTGGAAAGCTTTCTATTACGTGGTTGATTCAAATGTGAGGGTAGGATCCCATTTCACAAAATTCAAAGGATTATTAAAGCTAGCAGCTGCTCGGAGATCAAATAATATCATTTATCGGGGACCGTCTGTGAAGATTCATTCTCCGTCTTTCAGCATGGATAACGTTGATTTTAAACATGTTGCTAAGGCCCCAGTTTCAAGAGCTGTTTGTCGGAGCACATCGAATCTTCAGCCATATGATCATTTCTTGTTATTACCTGGTGAATCATACCGTGAGAAGGCATCCACACTAGTAATGGGGGATGGGCTTTCAGGTAATGGGCCAACAGTGACAGAGGTAATTGATGTTGGGCCATCTATTTCGGAGGTGGGGTGCTCTAGTTCTTCTGCTAGTCGTGCTAGCATATCAATGGGTCCGGAAGAGCTTGGCGTTATTATTGAGAAATCTATTTCAGAGGCGGTGACAGTACTACGTAATGGAAATACCTTACCGTTTTAGCCTAAACAAATATAATGTACTTTACATTTGTATGTCTTTTGTATTTTGTTATGTTTCTATTTTAAGGTGTTTTTTTCGGTTTGTATAACTATGTTTCGCGCTGCGCGGCTAATATTAAATAAATAATATATATGTTTTCAATATTATTTGACTATGTGTGTTTTTATGCTATTATGTCATAGGTGTTTAGCAATAATCCTGGACATACGTAGTTATTAAATAACAAACTGACATGGTTATTTATTTAAAGGATTCACAGTTACATAAATCCAAGCCGGATATTTAGTCCTACTTCGATACAACTCTTTATGGTACTATCCCATGTTATATACAATAGTAGTGTGTTTTTTATCGTATTTGAATATTTGCCTGAGTGTTCACCGTCTTCATCTCGGAATGCACTCCACACAGGATAGCGGGTTGACATTTTGACGTATTTCTTCATATCTTCTATATATGTCGATCAGACCTTGTTAATGATAATTTTTTTTTCATCAACATAATATAGCGAGATCGTAGTTCTGTCCTAATTATTGTATCTGCTTTGTACATTGAGTAGCCCTGAAATACTCTGGTGAATTCTGGGAGGCTCTCTGATTCTAGATGTGGTCTCCTATCCTGTACCACGAATAGACCGATTACTCCTTGCATAGTTGTCAGTGGTTTAACGTCTTAAGTCATGGTTTCGGTTTCTGGTAGATTCAAGACTTTGATTGATCTTGTTAGGTAGAGTGATTTTAGAAGCATATAGCTTCTATCACAGTCATTGTCCCCTGTTCCTGTGGAGGGTAATGTTATATACGTTGATGCCATCGTACCAGCCTTGATGCCATCTGGACCACATTTTGTTTCTTCGTTAACGTATTTGGTTTTCCTTTCCGTCTTTTGCCTATTCTGAATGTTGTTTCGTTTATTCCATCCGTAATCCAATGGTTGAAAGGTGTTTGCTTGTTTATATTGATACCGACGTTGGTTGTAATAGCTTCCATACTTGTCATTGTAACTATAACGGCTCCTATAACGGGTGGTGGTGTTAGTATACGCCATTGAATACATACTTGTGTGTCAGAGTTCCACAATTTATATATGTCACATGTATACTATTTTTTTTGTCTCTTGGAAGCTATCCGTCTTTATTAAAATTATTAATTGAGCCCGGTTACTGGTTATCGATCCAGGATACACACACCAAGCTTGAGATTTCGCCATGTGGGACGTAGATGCGGTAAGGGAATCGGCCAATGCGGATCAGGATGAGGGCCCGAGGTAGGACATCAAGACGGCAGAGGTGACTGGTGGGACCCACCTGCACCACTCCATCTCGGGTTCTCCACAGTTGGTGCCAACTTTATTTTGAATGCCGGTTGTTGATTGGTCCATGGGGAAGATTGAGATTACTAGTACTAACCCTAGTTTAGAAAATTAGCCTAAACCAGAGTAGTGATTTATGTGAACAAAAGAAATAAAAAATATAACAAGGAATACGAAATAAGGAGAAGAAACAATGTTCAAGCATAGC